>NW_026610579.1:0-172500 GCF_029499605.1 Hyla sarda
TCTATGATATCACTATGATGGTGCCTACATCACCCTGTACCTCACATTACCCCGCTCTATGATATCACTATGATGGTGCCTACATCACCCTGTATCTTACATTACCCCGCTCTATGATATCACTATGATGGTGCCTACATCACCCTGTACCTCACATTACCCCGCTCTATGATATCACTATGATGGTGCCTACATCACCCTGTATCTTACATTACCCCGCTCTATGATATCACTATGATGGTGCCTACATCACCCTGTACCTCACATTACACCGCTCTATGATATCACTATGATGGTGCCTACATCACCCTGTACCTCACATTACCCCGCTCTATGATATCACTATGATGGTGCCTACATCACCCTGTACCTCACATTACCCCGCTCTATGATATCACTATGATGGTGCCTACATCACCCTGTATCTTACATTACCCCACTCTATGATATCACTATGATGGTGCCTACATCACCCTGTACCTCACATTACCCCGCTCTATGATATCACTATGATGGTGCCTACATCACCCTGTATCTTACATTACCCCACTCTATGATATCACTATGATGGTGCCTACATCACCCTGTACCTCACATTACCCCACTCTATGATATCACTATGATGGTGCCTACATCACCCTGTACCTCACATTACCCCGCTCTATGATATCACTATGATGGTGCCTACATCACCCTGTATCTCACATTACCCCGCTCTATGATATCACTATGATGGTGCCTACATCACCCTGTACCTTACATTACCCTGCTCTATGATATCACTATGATGGTGTCTACATCACCCTGTACCTCACATTACCCCGCTCTATGATATCACTATGATGGTGTCTACATCACCCTGTACCTTACATTACCCCGCTCTATGCTATCACTATGATGGTGCCTACATCACCCTGTACCTCACATTACCCCGCTCTATGATATCACTATGATGGTGCCTACATCACCCTGTATCTCACATTACACCGCTCTATGATATCACTATGATGGTGCCTACATCACCCTGTATCTTACATTACCCCGCTCTATGATATCACTATGATGGTGCCTACATCACCCTGTACCTCACATTACCCTGCTCTATGATATCACTATGATGGTGTCTACATCACCCTGTATCTTACATTACCCTGCTCTATGATATCACTATGATGGTGCCTACATCACCCTGTACCTCACATTACCCCGCTCTATGATATCACTATGATGGTGTCTACATCACCCTGTATCTTACATTACCCCGCTCTATGATATCACTATGATGGTGTCTACATCACCCTGTATCTTACATTACCCTGCTCTATGATATCACTATGATGGTGTCTACATCACCCTGTATCTTACATCACCCCGCTCTATGATATCACTATGATGGTGTCTACATCACCCTGTATCTTACATTACCCCGCTCTATGATATCACTATGATGGTGCCTACATCACCCTGTACCTCACATTACCCCGCTCTATGATATCACTATGATGGTGCCTACATCACCCTGTACCTCACTTTACCCCGCTCTATGATATCACTATGATGGTGCCTACATCACCCTGTATCTTACATTACCCTGCTCTATGATATCACTATGATGGTGCCTACATCACCCTGTATCTTACATTACCCCGCTCTATGATATCACTATGATGGTGCCTACATCACCCTGTATCTTACATTACCCCGCTCTATGATATCACTATGATGGTGCCTACATCACCCTGTACCTCACATTACCCCGCTCTATGATATCACTATGATGGTGCCTACATCACCCTGTACCTCACATTACCCCGCTCTATGATATCACTATGATGGTGCCTACATCACCCTGTACCTCACATTACCCCGCTCTATGATATCACTATGATGGTGCCTACATCACCCTGTATCTTACATTACCCCGCTCTATGATATCACTATGATGGTGCCTACATCACCCTGTACCTCACATTACCCTGCTCTATGATATCACTATGATGGTGCCTACATCACCCTGTACCTCACATTACACCGCTCTATGATATCACTATGATGGTGCCTACATCACCTTGTATCTTACATTACCCCGCTCTATGATATCACTATGATGGTGCCTACATCACCCTGTACCTCACATTACCCCGCTCTATGATATCACTATGATGGTGCCTACATCACCCTGTACCTCACATTACACCGCTCTATGATATCACTATGATGGTGCCTACATCACCCTGTATCTTACATTACCCCGCTCTATGATATCACTATGATGGTGCCTACATCACCCTGTACCTCACATTACCCCGCTCTATGATATCACTATGATGGTGCCTACATCACCCTGTATCTTACATTACCCCGTTCTATGATATCACTATGATGGTGCCTACATCACCCTGTACCTCACATTACCCTGCTCTATGATATCACTATGATGGTGCCTACATCACCCTGTACCTCACATTACCCCGCTCTATGATATCACTATGATGGTGCCTACATCACCCCGTATCTTACATTACCCCACTCTATGATATCACTATGATGGTGCCTACATCACCCTGTACCTCACATTACCCCGCTCTATGATATCACTATGATGGTGCCTACATCACCCTGTATCTTACATTACCCCGCTCTATAATATCACTATGATGGTGCCTACATCACCCTGTACCTCACATTACCCCGCTCTATGATATCACTATGATGGTGCCTACATCACCCTGTACCTCACATTACCCCGCTCTATGATATCACTATGATGGTGCCTACATCACCCTGTATCTTACATTACCCTGCTCTATGAAATCACTATGATGGTGTCTACATCACCCTATATCTTACATTACACCGCTCTATGATATCACTATGATGGTGCCTACATCACCCTATATCTTACATTACACCGCTCTATGATATCACTATGATGGTGCCTACATCACCCTGTACCTCACATTACCCCGCTCTATGATATCACTATGATGGTGCCTACATCACCCTATATCTCACATTACCCTACTCTATGATATCACTATGATGGTGCCTACATCACCCTGTATCTTACATTACCCCGCTCTATGATATCACTATGATGGTGCCTACATCACCCTGTACCTCACATTACCCCGCTCTATGATATCACTATGATGGTGCCTACATCACCCTGTACCTCACATTACCCCGCTCTATGATTTCACTATGATGGTGCCTACATCACCCTGTATCTTACATTACCCCACTCTATGATATCACTATGATGGTGCCTACATCACCCTGTATCTTACATTACCCCGCTCTATGATATCACTATGATGGTGCCTACATCACCCTGTACCTCACATTACCCTGCTCTATGATATCACTATGATGGTGCCTACATCACCCTGTACCTCACATTACCCCGCTCTATGATATCACTATGATGGTGCCTACATCACCCTGTATCTTACATTACCCTGCTCTATGATATCACTATGATGGTGCCTACATCACCCTGTATCTTACATTACCCCGCTCTATGATATCACTATGATGGTGCCTACATCACCCTGTATCTTACATTACACCGCTCTATGATATCACTATGATGGTGCCTACATCACCCTGTACCTCACATTACCCCACTCTATGATATCACTATGATGGTGCCTACATCACCCTGTATCTTACATTACCCCGCTCTATGATATCACTATGATGGTGCCTACATCACCCTGTACCTCACATTACACCGCTCTATGATATCACTATGATGGTGCCTACATCACCCTGTACCTCACATTACCCCACTCTATGATATCACTATGATGGTGTCTACATCACCCTGTATCTTACATTACCCCGCTCTATGATATCACTATGATGGTGTCTACATCACCCTGTACCTCACATTACCCCACTCTATGATATCACTATGATGGTGTCTACATCACCCTGTATCTTACATTACCCCGCTCTATGATATCACTATGATGGTGCCTACATCACCCTGTACCTCACATTACCCCACTCTATGATATCACTATGATGGTGTCTACATCACCCTGTATCTCACATTACCCCGCTCTATGATATCACTATGATGGTGCCTACATCACCCTGTATCTTACATTACACCGCTCTATGATATCACTATGATGGTGCCTACATCACCCTGTATCTTACATTACCCCGCTCTATGATATCACTATGATGGTGTCTACATCACCCTGTACCTCACATTACCCCGCTCTATGATATCACTATGATGGTGCCTACATCACCCTGTACCTCACATTACCCCGCTCTATGATATCACTATGATGGTGCCTACATCACCCTGTACCTCACATTACCCCGCTCTATGATATCACTATGATGGTGCCTACATCACCCTGTACCTTACATTACCCTGCTCTATGATATCACTATGATGGTGTCTACATCACCCTGTATCTTACATTACCCCGCTCTATGATATCACTATGATGGTGTCTACATCACCCTGTACCTCACATTACCCCGCTCTATGATATCACTATGATGGTGCCTACATCACCCTGTACCTCACATTACCCCGCTCTATGATATTACTATGATGGTGCCTACATCACCCTGTACCTCACATTACACCGCTCTATAATATCACTATGATGGTGCCTACATCACCCTGTATCTTACATTACCCCGCTCTATGATATCACTATGATGGTGCCTACATCACCCTGTATCTTACATTACACCGCTCTATGATATCACTATGATGGTATCTACATCACCCTGTACCTCACATTACCCCGCTCTATGATATCACTATGATGGTGCCTACATCACCCTGTATCTTACATTACCCCGCTCTATGATATCACTATGATGGTGCCTACATCACCCTGTACCTCACATTACCCTGCTCTATGATATCACTATGATGGTGTCTACATCACCCTGTATCTTACATTACCCCGCTCTATGATATCACTATGATGGTGCCTACATCACCCTGTACCTTACATTACCCTGCTCTATGATATCACTATGATGGTGCCTACATCACCCTGTACCTTACATTACCCTGCTCTATGATATCACTATGATGGTGCCTACATCACCCTGTACCTCACATTACCCCGCTCTATGATATCACTATGATGGTGTCTACATCACCCTGTACCTCACATTACACCGCTCTATGATATCACTATGATGGTGCCTACATCACCCTGTACCTCACATTACCCTGCTCTGTGATATCACTATGATGGTGTCTACATCACCTTGTATCTTACATTACCCTGCTCTATGATATCACTATGATGGTGCCTACATCACCTTGTATCTTACATTACCCTGCTCTATGATATCACTATGATGGTGTCTACATCACCCTGTATCTTACATTACCCCGCTCTATGATATCACTATGATGGTGCCTACATCACCCTGTATCTTACATTACCCCGCTCTATGATATCACTATGATGGTGCCTACATCACCCTGTACCTCACATTACCCTGCTCTATGATATCACTATGATGGTGCCTACATCACCCTGTACCTTACATTACACCGCTCTATGATATCACTATGATGGTGCCTACATCACCCTGTACCTCACATTACACCGCTCTATGATATCACTATGATGGTGCCTACATCACCCTGTATCTTACATTACCCCGCTCTATGATATCACTATGATGGTGCCTACATCACCCTGTATCTTACATTACCCTGCTCTATGATATCACTATGATGGTGCCTACATCACCCTGTATCTCACATTACCCCGCTCTATGATATCACTATGATGGTGCCTACATCACCCTGTATCTCACATTACCCCGCTCTATGATATCACTATGATGGTGCCTACATCACCCTGTACCTCACATTACCCTGCTCTGTGATATCACTATGATGGTGTCTACATCACCCTGTACCTCACATTACCCCACTCTATGATATCACTATGATGGTGCCTACATCACCCTGTACCTCACATTACCCCGCTCTATGATATCACTATGATGGTGCCTACATCACCCTGTACCTCACATTACCCTACTCTATGATATCACTATGATGGTGTCTACATCACCCTGTACCTCACATTACCCCGCTCTATGATATCACTATGATGGTGTCTACATCACCCTGTACCTCACATTACCCCGCTCTATGATATCACTATGATGGTGCCTACATCACCCTGTACCTCACATTACCCCGCTCTATGATATCACTATGATGGTGTCTACATCACCCTGTACCTTACATTACCCCACTCTATGATATCACTATGATGGTGTCTACATCACCCTGTACCTTACATTACCCTGCTCTATGATATCACTATGATGGTGTCTACATCACCCTGTATCTTACATTACACCGCTCTATGATATCACTATGATGGTGCCTACATCACCCTGTACCTTACATTACCCCACTCTATGATATCACTATGATGGTGTCTACATCACCCTGTATCTCACATTACACCGCTCTATGATATCACTATGATGGTGCCTACATCACCCTGTACCTTACATTACCCCACTCTATGATATCACTATGATGGTGTCTACATCACCCTGTACCTCACATTACACCGCTCTATGATATCACTATGATGGTGCCTACATCACCCTGTATCTTACATTACCCTGCTCTATGATATCACTATGATGGTGCCTACATCACCCTGTACCTTACATTACCCTGCTCTATGATATCACTATGATGGTGCCTACATCACCCTGTACCTTACATTACACCGCTCTATGATATCACTATGATGGTGCCTACATCACCCTGTACCTTACATTACCCCGCTCTAGGATATCACTATGATGGTGTCTACATCACCCTGTATCTTACATTACCCCACTCTATGATATCACTATGATGGTGCCTACATCACCCTGTACCTCACATTACCCCGCTCTATGATATCACTATGATGGTGCCTACATCACCCTGTATCTTACATTACCCCGCTCTATGATATCACTATGATGGTGTCTACATCACCCTGTATCTTACATTACACCGCTCTATGATATCACTATGATGGTGCCTACATCACCCTGTACCTCACATTACCCCGCTCTATGATATCACTATGATGGTGCCTACATCACCCTGTACCTCACATTACCCGGCTCTATGATATCACTATGATGGTGCCTACATCACCCTGTACCTTACATTACCCCGCTCTATGATATCACTATGATGGTGCCTACATCACCCTGTACCTCACATTACCCCGCTCTATGATATCACTATGATGGTGCCTACATCACCCTGTATCTCACATTACCCCGCTCTATGATATCACTATGATGGTGCCTACATCACCCTGTATCTTACATTACCCCGCTCTATGATATCACTATGATGGTGCCTACATCACCCTGTATCTTACATTACCCCGCTCTATGATATCACTATGATGGTGTCTACATCACCCTGTATCTTACATTACCCCGCTCTATGATATCACTATGATGGTGTCTACATCACCCTGTATCTTACATTACCCTGCTCTATGATATCACTATGATGGTGTCTACATCACCCTGTATCTTACATTACCCCGCTCTATGATATCACTATGATGGTGCCTACATCACCCTGTATCTTACATTACCCCGCTCTATGATATCACTATGATGGTGCCTACATCACCCTGTATCTTACATTACCCCGCTCTATGATATCACTATGATGGTGTCTACATCACCCTGTATCTTACATTACCCCGCTCTATGATATCACTATGATGGTGTCTACATCACCCTGTATCTTACATTACCCTGCTCTATGATATCACTATGATGGTGCCTACATCACCCTGTATCTTACATTACCCCGCTCTATGATATCACTATGATGGTGCCTACATCACCCTGTACCTCACTTTACCCCGCTCTATGATATCACTATGATGGTGCCTACATCACCCTGTATCTTACATTACCCCACTCTATGATATCACTATGATGGTGCCTACATCACCCTGTACCTCACATTACCCCGCTCTATGATATCACTATGATGGTGCCTACATCACCCTGTACCTCACATTACCCCGCTCTATGATATCGCTATGATGGTGCCTACATCACCCTGTATCTTACATTACCCTGCTCTATGATATCACTATGATGGTGTCTACATCACCCTGTACCTCACATTACCCCGCTCTATGATATCACTATGATGGTGCCTACATCACCCTGTATCTTACATTACCCCGCTCTATGATATCACTATGATGGTGCCTACATCACCCTGTACCTCACATTACCCTACTCTATGATATCACTATGATGGTGCCTACATCACCCTGTACCTCACATTACCCCGCTCTATGATATCACTATGATGGTGCCTACATCACCCTGTATCTTACATTACCCCGCTCTATGATATCACTATGATGGTGCCTGAATGTTACTTGACCCTCTTTAGCCTCACACCCTAGAGTCTCACTTCCCTTCATATTCCTTTTTTTAATAATCAGACATATGAATCCTCACCCTGAATCTATACATATACATTACAGTGTGATGAGGACCTCGTCTGTGGTCAGTCTGACAGTCACCTACCTGAGAGAAGAAGGATGAAGCAGAGTTGGGTCCAAGAGACGAATCGCACTGAACCTTGTAACTCCATGACCTCCTGCCAGTGACAGATCTCAGTATAGAGCGACTGTGACTGTGGAGGGAAGGGGAGGAGAGTTCTGCTCTGAGGTTTTACTGAATGAATTGTTTGTGAATTCTCATTCCAATGAAAACACCTGCAAAGGAGAGGACCAGGGTGACAGCTCCAGTCCTCACAGCTCACATGTACATAAGGCCTTAGGTTTGCCCAAACATCAGGGTCTTGGGTCCAGTCCTCACAGTCCATATATTCCTGAAGTCTTGGGTCCAGTCCTCACAGTCCATACATTCCTGAAGTCTTGGGTCCAGTCCTCACAGTCCATATATTCCTGAAGTCTTGGGTCCAGTCCTCACAGTCCATACATTCCTGAAGTCTTGGGTCCAGTCCTCACAGTCCACATATTCCTGAGGTCTTGGGTCCAGTCCTCACAGTCCATATATTCCTGAGGTATTGGGTCCAGTCCTCACAGTCCATACATTCCTGAAGTCTTGGGTCCAGTCCTCACAGTCCATATATTCCTGAGGTATTGGGTCCAGTCCTCACAGTCCATACATTCCTGAAGTCTTGGGTCCAGTCCTCACAGTCCATACATTCCTGAAGTCTTGGGTCCAGTCCTCACAGTCCATATATTCCTGAAGTCTTGGGTCCAGTCCTCACAGTCCATACATTCCTGAAGTCTTGGGTCCAGTCCTCACAGTCCATATATTCCTGAAGTCTTGGGTCCAGTCCTCACAGCCCACATATTCCTGAGGTCTTGGGTCCAGTCCTCACAGTCCATATATTCCTGAGGTATTGGGTCCAGTCCTCACAGTCCATACATTCCTGAAGTCTTGGGTCCAGTCCTCACAGTCCACATATTCCTGAGGTCTTGGGTCCAGTCCTCACAGTCCATATATTCCTGAGGTATTGGGTCCAGTCCTCACAGTCCATACATTCCTGAAGTCTTGGGTCCAGTCCTCACAGTCCATATATTCCTAAAGTCTTGGGTCCAGTCCTCACAGCCCACATATTCCTGAGGTCTTGGGTCCAGTCCTCACAGCCCATATATTCCTGAAGTCTTGGGTCCAGTCCTCACAGTCCACATATTTCTGAGGTCTTGGGTCCAGTCCTCACAGCCCATATATTCCTGAAGTCTTGGGTCCAGTCCTCACAGTCCACATATTCCTGAGGTCTTGGGTCCAGTCCTCACTGTCCACATATTCCTGAGGTCTTGGGTCCAGTCCTCACAGTCCACATATTCCTGAGGTCTTGGGTACAGTCCTCATAGTCCATATATTCCTGAAGTCTTGGGTCCAGTTCTCACAGTCCACATATTCCTGAGGTCTTGGGTCCAGTCCTCACAGTCCACATATTCCTGTGGTTTGGGTCCAGTCCTCACAGTCCACATATTCCTGAAGTCTTGGGTCCAGTCCTCACAGTCCACATATTCCTGTGGTTTGGGTTCGGTCAAACACTGAGGCTCTTGGGTCCAGTCCTCACAGTCCACTTATTCCTGAGGTCTTGGGTTTGGTCATACACCGAGGGTCTTGGGTCCAGTCCTCATGCACTTGAGGTGTTAGGTTCAGTCATACACCCCAGTCTCGGGTTCAGTCCTCACAGCCCACATATTTCTGAGGTCTTGGGTCCTGTCCTCACAGTCCACATATTCCTGAGGTCTTGGGTCCAGTCCTCACAGTCCACATGTTCCTGAGGTCTTGGGTCCAGTCCTCACAGTCCACATGTTCCTGAGGTCTTGGGTCCAGTCCTCCCAGTCCACATATTCCTGAGGTTTTGGGTCCAGTCCTCACATTCCACACATTCCTGAGGATTGAGTTCGGTCATACACTCAGGGTCTTTGGTCCAGTCCTCACAGTTCACATGTTCCTGAGGTCTTGGGTCCAGTCCTCCCAGTCCACATATTCCTGAGGTCTTGAGTCCAGTCCTCACAGTCCACATATTCCTGAGGTCAAAAGTTTTGTCATACACCAAGGGTCTTGGGTCCAGTTCTCATGCACTTGAGGTGTTAGGTTCAGTAATGCACCCCAGTCTCAGGTTCAGTCCTCACAGTCCACATATTCCAGAGGTCTTGGGTCCAGTCCTCACAGTCCACATGTTCCTGAGATCTTGGGTCCAGTTCTCACAGTCCACATATTCCTGAGGTCTTTGGTTTGGTCATACACCCAGGGTCTTTGTTCCAGCCCTCACAGTCCACATATTCCTGAGGTCTTGGGTCCAGTCCTCACTGTCCACATACTCCCCATTACACAGTCTACAGCACACTGCACTCATCCCCTTAGACTCCCCATTACACAGTCTACAGCACACTGCACTCCTCCCCTTAGACTCCCCATTACACTGTCTACAGCACACTGCACTCATCCCCTTAGACTCCCCATTACACAGTCTACAGCACACTGCACTCCTCCCCTTAGACTCCTCATTACACTGTCTACAGCACACTGCACCACTCCCCTTAGACTCCTAATTACACAGTCTACAGCACACTGCACTCCTCCCCTTAGACTCCTCATTACACTGTCTACAGCACACTGCACTCCTCCCCTTAGACTCCTCATTACACTGTCTACAGAACACTGCACCACTCCCCTTAGACTCCTCATTACACTGTCTACAGCACACTGCACCACTCCCCTTAGACTCCTCATTACACAGTCTACAGCACACTGCACCACTCCTCTTAGACTCCACATTACACAGTTTACAGCACACTGCACCACTCCCCTTAGACTCCCCATTACACTGTCTACAGCACACTGCACCAATCCCCTTAGACTCCACATTACACAGTTTACAGCACACTGCACCACTCCCCTTAGACTCCACATTACACAGTTTACAGCACACTGCACCCCTCCCCTTAGACTCCTAATTACACAGTCTACAGCACACTGCACTCCTCCCCTTAGACTCCTCATTACACAGTCTACAGCACACTGCACACCTCCCCTTAGACTCCCCATTACACAGTCTACAGCACACTGCACACCTCCCCTTAGACTCCTCATTACACTGTCTACAGCACACTGCACCACTCCTCTTAGACTCCCCATTACACTGTCTACAGCACACTGCACCACTCCCCTTAGACTCCTCATTACACAGTCTACAGCACACTGCACTACTCCCCTTAGACTCCTCATTACACAGTCTACAGCACACTGCACCACTCCCCTTAGACTCCTCATTACACTGTCTACAGCACACTGCACCACTCCCCTTAGACTCCTCATTACACTGTCTACAGCACACTGCACCACTCCCCTTAGACTCCACATTACACAGTCTACAGCACACTGCACCACTCCCCTTAGACTCCTCATTACTCTGTCTACAGCACACTGCACCACTCCCCTTAGACTCCCCATTACACTGTCTATGTTACGCCTAGCGCTCCGGGTCCCCGCTCCTCCCCGGAGCGCGTACGGCGTCTCTCTCTCCGCAGCGCCCCGGTCGGTCCCGCTGACCGGGAGCGCTGCACTGTCATGGCCGTCGGGGATGCGATTCGCACAGCGGGACGCGCCCGCTCGCGAATCGCATCCCAGGTCACTTACCCGTTCCCGTCCCCTGCTGTCATGTGCTGGCGCGCGCGGCTCCGCTCTCTAGGGCGCGCGCGCGCGCCAGCTCCCTGAGACTTAAAGGGCCAGTGCACCAATGATTGGTGCCTGGCCCAATTAGCTTAATTGGCTTCCATCTGCTCCCTGCCTTTATCTGACCTCCTCCCATGCACTTCCTTGCCGGATCTTGTTGCCTTGTGCCAGTGAAAGCGTTTTGTGTGTCCAAAGCCTGTGTACCAGTACTTCTGCTATCCACCCTGACTACGAACCTTGCCGCCTGCCCCCGACCTTCTGCTACATCCGACCTTGCTTCTGTCTACTCCCTTGTACCGCGCCTATCTTCAGCAGCCAGAGAGGTTGAGCCGTTGCTAGTGGATACGACCTGGTCACTACTGCCGCAGCAAGTCCATCCCGCTTTGCGGCGGGCTCTGGTGAAAACCAGTAGTGACTTAGAACCGGTCCACTAGCACGGTCCACGCCAATCCCTCTCTGGCACAGAGGATCCACCTCCTGCCAGCCGGCATCGTGACAGTAGATCCGGCCATGGATCCCGCTGAAGTTCCTCTGCCTGTTGTCGCCGACCTCCCCACACTGGTCGCCCAGCAAGCCCGACAGATTGCCCAACAAGATCACCAGCTGTCGTACTTGACCACCATGACTCAGCAACTCCAGTCGCAGCTACAGCAGATTCAGTCTCAGCTACAGCAGCAGCAACCATCTCCTCCGCCAGCTCCTGCACCTCTTCCGCAGCGAGTGGCCACTCCTAGCCTCCGCCTGTCCTTGCCGGACAAATTTAATGGGGACTCTAAGTTTTGCCGTGGCTTTCTTTCGCAATGTTCCCTGCATTTGGAGATGATGTCGGATCAGTTTCCTACTGAAAGGTCTAAGGTGGCTTTCGTAGTCAGCCTTCTGTCTGGAAAAGCTCTGTCATGGGCCACACCGCTCTGGGACCGCAATGACCCCGTCACTGCCTCTGTACACTCCTTCTTCTCGGAAATTCGAAGTGTCTTTGAGGAACCTGCCCGAGCCTCTTCTGCTGAGACTGCCCTGTTGAACCTGGTCCAGGGTAATTCTTCCGTTGGCGAGTACGCCATACAATTCCGTACTCTTGCTTCTGAACTTTCCTGGAATAATGAGGCCCTCTGCACGACCTTTAAAAAAGGCCTATCCAGCAACATTAAAGATGTTCTGGCCGCACGAGATACTCCTACCAACCTGCATGAACTCATTCATCTAGCCACTCGCATTGACATGCGTTTTTCTGAGAGGCATCAAGAGCTCCGCCAGGAAAAAGACTTAGATCTCTGGACACCTCTCCCACAGTCTCCATTGCAATCTGCGCCTAGGCCTCCCGCCGAGGAGGCCATGCAAGTGGATCGGTCTCGCCTGACCCTGGAAGAGAGGAATCGCCGTAAGGAAGAGAATCTTTGTCTGTACTGTGCCAGTACCGAACATTTTTTGGTGGATTGCCCCATCCGTCCTCCACGTCTGGGAAACGCACGCTCGCACCCAGCTCTCGTGGGTGTGGCGTCTCTTGATGCTAAGTCGGCTTCTCCACGTCTCACGGTGCCTGTACGGATTTCTTCTTCAGCCAGCTCTTCCCTCTCAGCCGTGGCCTGGCTGGACTCTGGTGCCTCTGGGAATTTTATTCGGGAGTCCTTGGTGAATAAATTCCGCATCCCGGTGACCCGTCTTGTCAAGCCACTCCACATTTCCGCGGTCAACGGAGCCAGGTTGGATTGCACCGTGCGTTTCCGCACGAAGCCCCTCCTAATGTGCATCGGACCTCATCATGAGAAAATTGAGTTTTTGGTCCTCCCCAATTGCACTTCTGAAGTTCTCCTTGGACTACCCTGGCTTCTACACCATTCCCCAACCCTGGATTGATCCACAGGGGAGATCAAGAGCTGGGGTACCTCTTGCTTCAAGGACTGCCTTAAACCGGTTACCAGTACTCCCTGCCGTGACCCTGTGGTTCCTCCTGTATCCGGTCTCCCTAAGGTCGTTTTGGACTCTGCCCGCCTTAAGAAGTGCCTCTCCCCCCCTCCCAGTCCAGTCAGGCAAGCCTCGGTGCCTCCTCATGGCCCTCGTCCTGGTGTCACACTGCCCCGTGCCAGGCCTCGCCCTCTGCCCTCCCTCCCCATTCCCACTCCTGCTGTACTGCCTGCCGTTGAGGAATCCCTCCATCCTTTCCCGGTGTCCTCATCCCAGGGGAGGCAGTTACCGGACAAAGAGAAGGGGAGACCTAAGGGGGGGGGTACTGTTACGCCTAGCGCTCCGGGTCCCCGCTCCTCCCCGGAGCGCGTACGGCGTGTCTCTCTCCGCAGCGCCCCGGTCGGTCCCGCTGACCGGGAGCGCTGCACTGTCATGGCCGTCGGGGATGCGATTCGCACAGCGGGACGCGCCCGCTCGCGAATCGCATCCCAGGTCACTTACCCGTTCCCGTCCCCTGCTGTCATGTGCTGGCGCGCGCGGCTCCGCTCTCTAGGGCGCGCGCGCGCCAGCTCCCTGAGACTTAAAGGGCCAGTGCACCAATGATTGGTGCCTGGCCCAATTAGCTTAATTGGCTTCCATCTGCTCCCTGCCTTTATCTGACCTCCTCCCATGCACTTCCTTGCCGGATCTTGTTGCCTTGTGCCAGTGAAAGCGTTTTGTGTGTCCAAAGCCTGTGTACCTGAACTTCTGCTACCCATCCTGACTACGAACCTTGCCGCCTGCCCCTGACCTTCTGCTACGTCCGACCTTGCTTCTGTCTACTCCCTTGTACCGCGCCTATCTTCAGCAGCCAGAGAGGTTGAGCCGTTGCTAGTGGATACGACCTGGTCACTACCGCCGCAGCAAGTCCATCCCGCTTTGCGGCGGGCTCTGGTGAAAACCAGTAGTGACTTAGAACCGGTCCACTAGCACGGTCCACGCCAATCCCTCTCTGGCACAGAGGATCCACCTCCTGCCAGCCGGCATCGTGACAGTCTACAGCACACTGCACCACTCCCCTTAGACTCCTCATTACTCTGTCTACAGCACACTGCACCACTCCCCTTAGACTCCTCATTACACTGTCTACAGCACACTGCACCACTCCCCTTAGACTCCTCATTACACAGTCTACAGCACACTGCACCACTCCCCTTAGACTCCTCATTACACTGTCTACAGCACACTGCACCCCTCCCCTTAGACTCCTCATTACTCTGTCTACAGCACACTGCACCACTCCCCTTAGACTCCCCATTACACTGTCTACAGCACACTGCACCACTCCCCTTAGACTCCTCATTACACAGTCTACAGCACACTGCACCACTCCCCTTAGACTCCTCATTACTCTGTCTACAGCACACTGCACCACTCCCCCTTAGACTCCTAATTACACAGTCTACAGCACACTGCACCACTCCCCTTAGACTCCTCATTACTCTGTCTACAGCACACTGCACCACTCCCCCTTAGACTCCTAATTACACAGTCTACAGCACATTGCACCCCTTCCCTTAGACTCCTAATTACACTGTCTACAGCACACTGCACCACTCCCCTTAGACTCCTCATTACACAGTCTACAGCACACTGCACCACTCCCATTAGACTCCTCATTACACAGTCTACAGCACACTGCACCACTCCCCTTAGACTCCTCATTACACAGTCTACAGCACACTGCACCCCTCCCCTTAGACTCCTCATTACACTGTCTACAGCACACTGCACCACTCCCCTTAGACTCCTCATTACACAGTCTACAGCACACTGCACACCTCCCCTTAGACTCCACATTACACAGTCTACAGCACACTGCACCACTCCCCTTAGACTCCTCATTACACAGTCTACAGCACACTGCACCACTCCCCTTAGACTCCTCATTACACAGTCTACATCACACTGCACCCCTCCCCTTAGACTCCTCATTACACTGTCTACAGCACACTGCACCACTCCCCTTAGACTCCTCATTACACAGTCTACATCACACTGCACCCCTCCCCTTAGACTCCTCATTACACTGTCTACAGCACACTGCACACCTCCCCTTAGACTCCACATTACACAGTCTACAGCACACTGCACCACTCCCCTTAGACTCCTCATTACACTGTCTACAGCACACTGCACCCCTCCCCTTAGACTCCTCATTACACTGTGTACAGCACACTGCACCTCTTCCCTTAGACTCCTCATTACACAGTCTACAGCACACTGCACCCCTCCCCTTAGACTCCTCATTACACTGTCTACAGCACACTGCACCACTCCCCTTAGACTCCTCATTACGCAGTCTACAGCACACTGCACCACTCCCCTTAGACTCCTCATTACACTGTCTACAGCACACTGCACCACTCCCCTTAGACTCCACATTACACAGTCTACAGCACACTGCACCACTCCCCTTAGACTCCTCATTACACTGTCTACAGCACACTGCACCACTCCCCTTAGACTCCTCATTACACTGTCTACAGCACACTGCACCACTCCCCTTAGACTCCTCATTACACAGTCTACAGCACACTTCACCACTCCCCATAGACTCCTCATTACACTGTCTACAGCACACTGCACCACTCCCCTTAGACTCCACATTACACAGTCTACAGCACACTGCACCACTCCCCTTAGACTCCTCATTACACAGTCTACAGCACACTGCACCACTCCCATTAGACTCCTCATTACACAGTCTACAGCACACTGCACCACTCCCCTTAGACTCCTCATTACACAGTCTACAGCACACTGCACCCCTCCCCTTAGACTCCTCATTACACTGTCTACAGCACACTGCACCACTCCCCTTAGACTCCTCATTACACAGTCTACAGCACACTGCACACCTCCCCTTAGACTCCACATTACACAGTCTACAGCACACTGCACCACTCCCCTTAGACTCCTCATTACACAGTCTACAGCACACTGCACCACTCCCCTTAGACTCCTAATTACACTGTCTACAGCACACTGCACCCCTCCCCTTAGACTCCTCATTACACAGTCTACATCACACTGCACCCCTCCCCTTAGACTCCTCATTACACTGTCTACAGCACACTGCACCACTCCCCTTAGACTCCTCATTACACAGTCTACAGCACACTGCACCACTCCCCTTAGACTCCTCATTACACTGTCTACAGCACACTGCACCACTCCCCTTAGACTCCTCATTACACAGTCTACAGCACACTGCACCACTCCCATTAGACTCCTCATTACACAGTCTACAGCACACTGCACCACTCCCCTTAGACTCCTCATTACTCTGTCTACAGCACACTGCACCACTCCCCTTAGACTCCTCATTACACTGTCTACAGCACACTGCACCACTCCCCTTAGACTCCTCATTACACAGTCTACAGCACACTGCACCACTCCCCTTAGACTCCTCATTACACTGTCTACAGCACACTGCACCCCTCCCCTTAGACTCCTCATTACTCTGTCTACAGCACACTGCACCACTCCCCTTAGACTCCCCATTACACTGTCTACAGCACACTGCACCACTCCCCTTAGACTCCTCATTACACAGTCTACAGCACACTGCACCACTCCCCTTAGACTCCTCATTACTCTGTCTACAGCACACTGCACCACTCCCCCTTAGACTCCTAATTACACAGTCTACAGCACACTGCACCACTCCCCTTAGACTCCTCATTACTCTGTCTACAGCACACTGCACCACTCCCCCTTAGACTCCTAATTACACAGTCTACAGCACATTGCACCCCTCCCCTTAGACTCCTAATTACACTGTCTACAGCACACTGCACCACTCCCCTTAGACTCCTCATTACACAGTCTACAGCACACTGCACCACTCCCATTAGACTCCTCATTACACAGTCTACAGCACACTGCACCACTCCCCTTAGACTCCTCATTACACAGTCTACAGCACACTGCACCCCTCCCCTTAGACTCCTCATTACACTGTCTACAGCACACTGCACCACTCCCCTTAGACTCCTCATTACACAGTCTACAGCACACTGCACACCTCCCCTTAGACTCCACATTACACAGTCTACAGCACACTGCACCACTCCCCTTAGACTCCTCATTACACAGTCTACAGCACACTGCACCACTCCCATTAGACTCCTCATTACACAGTCTACAGCACACTGCACCACTCCCCCTTAGACTCCTCATTACACTGTCTACAGCACACTGCACCACTCCTCTTAGACTCCCCATTACACTGTCTACAGCACACTGCACCCCTCCCCTTAGACTCCTAATTACACTGTCTACAGCACACTGCACCACTCCCCTTAGACTCCTCATTACACAGTCTACAGCACACTGCACCCCTCCCCTTAGACTCCTCATTACACTGTGTACAGCACACTGCACCTCTTCCCTTAGACTCCTCATTACACAGTCTACAGCACACTGCACCCCTCCCCTTAGACTCCTCATTACACTGTCTACAGCACACTGCACCACTCCCCTTAGACTCCTCATTACGCAGTCTACAGCACACTGCACCACTCCCCTTAGACTCCTCATTACACTGTCTACAGCACACTGCACCACTCCCCTTAGACTCCACATTACACAGTCTACAGCACACTGCACCACTCCCCTTAGACTCCTCATTACACTGTCTACAGCACACTGCACCACTCCCCTTAGACTCCTCATTACACTGTCTACAGCACACTGCACCACTCCCCTTAGACTCCTCATTACACAGTCTACAGCACACTTCACCACTCCCCATAGACTCCTCATTACACTGTCTACAGCACACTGCACCACTCCCCTTAGACTCCACATTACACAGTCTACAGCACACTGCACCACTCCCCTTAGACTCCTCATTACACAGTCTACAGCACACTGCACCACTCCCATTAGACTCCTCATTACACAGTCTACAGCACACTGCACCACTCCCCTTAGACTCCTCATTACACAGTCTACAGCACACTGCACCCCTCCCCTTAGACTCCTCATTACACTGTCTACAGCACACTGCACCACTCCCCTTAGACTCCTCATTACACAGTCTACAGCACACTGCACACCTCCCCTTAGACTCCACATTACACAGTCTACAGCACACTGCACCACTCCCCTTAGACTCCTCATTACACAGTCTACAGCACACTGCACCACTCCCCTTAGACTCCTAATTACACTGTCTACAGCACACTGCACCCCTCCCCTTAGACTCCTCATTACACAGTCTACATCACACTGCACCCCTCCCCTTAGACTCCTCATTACACTGTCTACAGCACACTGCACCACTCCCCTTAGACTCCTCATTACACAGTCTACAGCACACTGCACCACTCCCCTTAGACTCCTCATTACACTGTCTACAGCACACTGCACCACTCCCCTTAGACTCCTCATTACACAGTCTACAGCACACTGCACCACTCCCCTTAGACTCCTCATTACACTGTCTACAGCACACTGCACCCCTCCCCTTAGACTCCTCATTACACTGTGTACAGCACACTGCACCTCTTTCCTTAGACTCCTCATTACACAGTCTACAGCACACTGCACCCCTCCCCTTAGACTCCTCATTACACTGTCTACAGCACACTGCACCACTCCCCTTAGACTCCTCATTACGCAGTCTACAGCACACTGCACCACTCCCCTTAGACTCCTCATTACACTGTCTACAGCACACTGCACCACTCCCCTTAGACTCCACATTACACAGTCTACAGCACACTGCACCACTCCCCTTAGACTCCTCATTACACTGTCTACAGCACACTGCACCACTCCCCTTAGACTCCTCATTACACTGTCTACAGCACACTGCACCACTCCCCTTAGACTCCACATTACACTGTCTACAGCACACTGCACCACTCCCCTTAGACTCCTCATTACACAGTCTACAGCACACTTCACCACTCCCCATAGACTCCTCATTACACTGTCTACAGCACACTGCACCACTCCCCTTAGACTCCACATTACACAGTCTACAGCACACTGCACCACTCCCCTTAGACTCCTCATTACACTGTCTACAGCACACTGCACCACTCCCCTTAGACTCCTCATTACACTGTCTACAGCACACTGCACCACTCCCCTTAGACTCCTCATTACACTGTCTACAGCACACTGCACCACTCCCCTTAGACTCCTAATTACACAGTCTACAGCACACTGCACCACTCCCCTTAGACTCCTCATTACACTGTCTACAGCACACTGCACCACTCCCCTTAGACTCCCCATTACACTGTCTACAGCACACTGCACCACTCCCCTTAGACTCCTCATTACACAGTCTACAGCACACTGCACCACTCCCCTTAGACTCCTCATTACTCTGTCTACAGCACACTGCACCACTCCCCTTAGACTCCTCATTACACAGTCTACAGCACACTGCACCACTCCCCTTAGACTCCTCATTACTCTGTCTACAGCACACTGCACCACTCCCCCTTAGACTCCTAATTACACAGTCTACAGCACATTGCACCACTCCCCTTAGACTCCTCATTACACTGTATACAGCACACTGCACCACTCCCCTTAGACTCCTCATTACACTGTCTACAGCACACTGCACCACTCCTCTTAGACTCCCCATTACACTGTCTACAGCACACTGCACCACTCCCCTTAGACTCCTCATTGCACAGTCTACAGCACACTGCACCACTCCCCTTAGACTCCTCATTACTCTGTCTACAGCACACTGCACCACTCCCCTTAGACTCCTCATTACACAGTCTACAGCACACTGCACCACTCCCCTTAGACTCCTCATTACACTGTCTACAGCACACTGCACCACTCCCCTTAGACTCCTCATTACACAGTCTACAGCACACTGCACCACTCCCCTTAGACTCCTCATTACACAGTCTACAGCACACTGCACCACTCCCCTTAGACTCCTCATTACACAGTCTACAGCACACTGCACCCCTTCTCTTAGACTCGTCATTACACTGTCTACAGCACACTGCACCACTCCCCTTAGACTCCTCATTACACAGTCTACAGCACACTGCACCACTCCCCTTAGACTCCTCATTACACAGTCTACAGCACACTGCACACCTCCCCTTAGACTCCACATTACACAGTCTACAGCACACTGCACCACTCCCCTTAGACTCCTCATTACACAGTCTACAGCACACTGCACCACTCCCCTTAGACTCCTCATTACACAGTCTACAGCACACTGCACCACTCCCCTTAGACTCCTCATTACACAGTCTACAGCACACTGCACACCTCCCCTTAGACTCCTCATTACACTGTCTACAGCACACTGCACCACTCCCCTTAGACTCCTCATTACACTGTATACAGCACACTGCACCACTCCCCTTAGACTCCTCATTACACTGTCTACAGCTCACTGCACCACTCCCCTTAGACTCCACATTACACTGTCTACAGCACACTGCACCACTCCCCTTAGACTCCTCATTACACAGTCTACAGCACACTTCATCACTCCCCATAGACTCTCCATTACACTGTCTACAGCACACTGCACCCCTCCCCTTAGACTCCTCATTACACTGTCTACAGCACACTGCACCCCTCCCCTTAGACTCCTAATTACACAGTCTACAGCACACTGCACCCCTCCCCTTAGACTCCTCATTACACTGTCTACAGCACACTGCACCACTCCCCTTAGACTCCTCATTACTCTGTCTACAGCACACTGCACCACTCCCCCTTAGACTCCTAATTGCACAGTCTACAGCACATTGCACCCCTCCCCTTAGACTCCTAATTACACTGTCTACAGCACACTGCACCACTCCCCTTAGACTCCTCATTACACTGTATACAGCACACTGCACCACTCCCCTTAGACTCCTCATTACACTGTCTACAGCACACTGCACCACTCCTCTTAGACTCCCCATTACACTGTCTACAGCACACTGCACCACTCCCCTTAGACTCCTCATTACACAGTCTACAGCACACTGCACCACTCCCCTTAGACTCCTCATTACTCTGTCTACAGCACACTGCACCACTCCCCTTAGACTCCTCATTACACAGTCTACAGCACACTGCACCACTCCCCTTAGACTCCTCATTACACTGTCTACAGCACACTGCACCACTCCCCTTAGACTCCTCATTACACAGTCTACAGCACACTGCTCCACTCCCCTTAGACTCCTCATTACACAGTCTACAGCACACTGCACCCCTCCTCTTAGACTCGTCATTACACTGTCTACAGCACACTGCACCACTCCCCTTAGACTCCTCATTACACAGTCTACAGCACACTGCACCACTCCCCTTAGACTCCTCATTACACAGTCTACAGCACACTGCACACCTCCCCTTAGACTCCACATTACACAGTCTACAGCACACTGCACCACTCCCCTTAGACTCCTCATTACACAGTCTACAGCACACTGCACCACTCCCCTTAGACTCCTCATTACACAGTCTACAGCACACTGCACCACTCCCCTTAGACTCCTCATTACACAGTCTACAGCACACTGCACACCTCCCCTTAGACTCCACATTACACAGTCTACAGCACACTGCACCCCTCCCCTTAGACTCCACATTACACAGTCTACAGCACACTGCACCACTCCCCTTAGACTCCTCATTACACTGTCTACAGCACACTGCACCACTCCCCTTAGACTCCTCATTACACTGTCTACAGCTCACTGCACCACTCCCCTTAGACTCCACATTACACTGTCTACAGCACACTGCACCACTCCCCTTAGACTCCTCATTACACAGTCTACAGCACACTTCATCCCTCCCCATAGACTCTCCATTACACTGTCTACAGCACACTGCACCCCTCCCCTTAGACTCCTCATTACACTGTCTACAGCACACTGCACCCCTCCCCTTAGACTCCTAATTACACAGTCTACAGCACACTGCACCCCTCCCCTTAGACTCCTCATTACACTGTCTACAGCACACTGCACCACTCCCCTTAGACTCCTCATTACTCTGTCTACAGCACACTGCACCACTCCCCCTTAGACTCCTAATTGCACAGTCTACAGCACATTGCACCCCTCCCCTTAGACTCCTAATTACACTGTCTACAGCACACTGCACCACTCCCCTTAGACTCCTCATTACACTGTATACAGCACACTGCACCACTCCCCTTAGACTCCTCATTACACTGTCTACAGCACACTGCACCACTCCTCTTAGACTCCCCATTACACTGTCTACAGCACACTGCACCACTCCCCTTAGACTCCTCATTACACAGTCTACAGCACACTGCACCACTCCCCTTAGACTCCTCATTACTCTGTCTACAGCACACTGCACCACTCCCCTTAGACTCCTCATTACACAGTCTACAGCACACTGCACCACTCCCCTTAGACTCCTCATTACACTGTCTACAGCACACTGCACCACTCCCCTTAGACTCCTCATTACACAGTCTACAGCACACTGCTCCACTCCCCTTAGACTCCTCATTACACAGTCTACAGCACACTGCACCCCTCCTCTTAGACTCGTCATTACACTGTCTACAGCACACTGCACCACTCCCCTTAGACTCCTCATTACACAGTCTACAGCACACTGCACCCCTCCCCTTAGACTCCACATTACACAGTCTACAGCACACTGCACCACTCCCCTTAGACTCCTCATTACACAGTCTACAGCACACTGCACCACTCCCCTTAGACTCCTCATTACACAGTCTACAGCACACTGCACACCTCCCCTTAGACTCCACATTACACAGTCTACAGCACACTGCACCACTCCCCTTAGACTCCTCATTACACAGTCTACAGCACACTGCACCACTCCCCTTAGACTCCTCATTACACAGTCTACAGCACACTGCACACCTCCCCTTAGACTCCACATTACACAGTCTACAGCACACTGCACCCCTCCCCTTAGACTCCACATTACACAGTCTACAGCACACTGCACCACTCCCCTTAGACTCCTCATTACACTGTCTACAGCACACTGCACCACTCCCCTTAGACTCCTCATTACACTGTCTACAGCTCACTGCACCACTCCCCTTAGACTCCACATTACACTGTCTACAGCACACTGCACCACTCCCCTTAGACTCCTCATTACACAGTCTACAGCACACTTCACCACTCCCCATAGACTCTCCATTACACTGTCTACAGCACACTGCACCCCTCCCCTTAGACTCCTCATTACACTGTCTACAGCACACTGCACCCCTCCCCTTAGACTCCTAATTACACAGTCTACAGCACACTGCACCCCTCCCCTTAGACTCCTCATTACACTGTCTACAGCACACTGCACCACTCCCCTTAGACTCCTCATTACACTGTCTACAGCACACTGCACCACTCCCATTAGACTCCTCATTACACTGTCTACAGCACACTGCACCACTCCCCTTAGACTCCTCATTACACAGTCTACAGCACACTGCACCACTCCCCTTAGACTCCTCATTACACTGTCTACAGCACACTGCACCACTCCTCTTAGACTCCCCATTACACTGTCTACAGCACACTGCACCACTCCCCTTAGACTCCTCATTACACTGTCTACAGCACACTGCACCACTCCCCTTAGACTCCTAATTACACAGTCTACAGCACACTGCACCACTCCCCTTAGACTCCTCATTACACTCCTCTATAAGTCACCACATTACACCCTCATAGTCCCTGATTGGGGTCTGTAGAGGGAACTGCCAGTCCTGGCACTTTATCTGACATTAGTCACCATATTACACCCTCATATTCCCTGATTGGGGTCTGTAGAGGGTACTGCCGGTCCTGGCGCTCTGACATTACCATGATAGCATTTACCTGACTCCTCTATAGGTCACCATATTACACCCTCATAGTCCCTGATTGGGGTCTGTAGAGGGTACTGCCGATCCTGGCGCTCTATCTGACATTAGTCACCATATTACACCCTCATAGTCCCTGATTAGGGTCTGTAGAGGGTACTGCCCGTCCTGACGCTCTATCTGACATTATCATGATAGCATTCATCTGACTCCTCTATAAGTCACCACATTACACCGTCATAGTCCCTGATTAGGGTCTGTAGAGGGTACTGCCGGTCCTGACGCTCTATCGGACATTACCATGATAGCATTCACCTGACTCCTCCCTAGGTCACCATGTTACACCCTCATAGTCCCTGATTGGGGTCTGTAGAGGGTACTGCCAGTCCTGGCGCTCTGACTTTACCATGATAGCATTCACCTGACTCCTCTATAGGTCACCATATTACACCCCATAGTCCCTGATTGGGGTCTGTAGAGGGTACTGCCGGTCCTGGCGCTCTATCTGACATTAGTCACCATAATACACCCTCATAGTCCCTGATTGGGGTCTGTAGAGGGTACTGCCGGTCCTGGTGCTCCATCTGACATAAGTCACCATATTACACCCTTATAGTCCCTGATTGGGGTCTGTAGAGGGTACTGCCGGTCCTGGTGCTCCATCTGACATTAGTCACCATAATACACCCTCATAGTCCCTGATTGGGGTCTGTAGAGGGTACTGTCGGTCCTGGTGCTCCATCTGACATTAGTCACCATAATAGACCCTCATAGTTCCTGATTGGGGTCTGTAGAGGGTACTGCTGATCCTGGCACTCCATCTGACATTAGTCACCATAATACACCCTCATAGTCCCTGATTGGGGTCTGTAGACGGTACTGCTGGTCCTGGTGCTCTAGCTGACATTATTCACCATATTACCCCCTCATAGTCCCTGTTTGGGGTCTGTAGAGGGTACTGCCGGTCCTGGCGCTCCATCTGACATTAGTCACCATAATACACCCTCATAGTCCCTGATTGGGGTCTGTAGAGGGTACTGTCGGTCCTGGTGCTCCATCTGACATTAGTCACCATAATAGACCCTCATAGTTACTGATTGGGGTCTGTGGAGGGTACTGCCGGTCCTGGCGCTCCATCTGACATTACCTGCCCTCAATGACTTCCTGCCTGTGGTTACTGAACTGCAGCTGCCTCAGAATGAACAACGACACCAGAAAAGAAGGTCATGTGATGGCAGGAAGAGTGTGCGGAGGTGGAGACACCATATTGGAGCCCTGTACAGGAAATGCAGGTCGACCTCAGAGACATCGGGGTCACCAACCAAGGTGTCTGAGAAGGGCCCTTCAATTTTCTGTACTGTGTAAATAAAAAGTGATCATCTCTTGTGGTCCAAAAGAAGGCTCTGATATTATTTACTGTGTGAGTCGGTGTGGAGCGCAAATATTTTGTATATGCGAATATCGTCCCTTCCAGAGGACACTGACCTCTCCCTTCTTTTAACTTGTCGGCCAATGAGAAGGAAGCACATACAGCTGTCAGAGGTTAGCAACATCTATAGCAACCAACATGAAAGTATTGATATGAAATATATAATCGCGAATGCGCAACACTTGTCACCACAAAACTTGGCGTTCACGAACAGGATTCAGGTGTGTGCCTTACCCACAGTGAAGCCTCCTAAACTAAACTGTGTCTGTATTGTAAAGAGCGCAGAGTGTGTGACAGGTTATGCGCCATTTCTAATGTACAGGACTTTGTGCTTGCAAATGTTTATCACAGGAGGCGCTGTGGAAAAAGAGGGCGAGAAGAAAAGTGTTTTGTCAGCCATATTGTCTGCAGAGACTGTTATTTGTTGCTATCTGCATGTGCAAGCAGCGAGGACAACTCATACTGCGCCACACAGTTTGTTCCTCACCAGCAGGGGTTAAAAGTGCACAAAGAAAGCCCAGCAAGGTTTGGTCCTCATTTTCTGCGGGAACTATGGCTACCTGGTAGGAGGCGTTACTCTCACTCGGACCCTTCCCTCCTTTTTTCTGGTTTGTTTTCTGTGAGGAGTAAACGAGCTTCTTCTCTTTTCCATTCAGTCTCTTCTCCCTTCTTCTCTTTCCCTTCAGTCTCTTCTTCCTTCTTCTCTTTCCCATTCAGTCTCTTCTCCCTTCTTCTCTTTCCCATTCAGTCTCTTCTCCCTTCTTCTCTTTCCCCTTCAGTCTCTTCTCCCTTCTTCTCTTTCCCATTCAGTCTCTTCTCCCTTCTTCTCTTTCCCCTTCAGTCTCTTCTTCCTTCTTCTCTTTCCCTTCAGTCTCTTCTTCCTTCTTCTCTTTCCCATTCAGTCTCTTCTCCCTTCTTCTCTTTCCCCTTCAGTCTCTTCTTCCTTCTTCTCTTTCCCCTTCAGTCTCTTCTCCCTTCTTCTCTTTCCCTTCAGTCTCTTCTTCCTTCTTCTCTTTCCCCTTCAGTCTCTTCTTCCTTCTTCTCTTTCCCCTTCAGTCTCTTCTCCCTTCTTCTCTTTCCCTTCAGTCTCTTCTTCCTTCTTCTCTTTCCCATTCAGTCTCTTCTCCCTTCTTCTCTTTCCCCTTCAGTCTCTTCTTCCTTCTTCTCTTTCCCTTCAGTCTCTTCTTCCTTCTTCTCTTTCCCATTCAGTCTCTTCTTCCTTCTTCTCTTTCCCCTTCAGTCTCTTCTTCCTTCTTCTCTTTCCCCTTCAGTCTCTTCTCCCTTCTTCTCTTTCCCCTTCAGTCTCTTCTCCCTTCTTCTCTTTCCCTTCAGTCTCTTCTTCCTTCTTCTCTTTCCCTTCAGTCTCTTCTCCCTTCTTCTCTTTCCCTTCAGTCTCTTCTCCCTTCTTCTCTTTCCCCTTCAGTCTCTTCTCCCTTCTTCTCTTTCCCCTTCAGTCTCTTCTCCCTTCTTCTTTCCCCTTCAGTCTCTTCTCCCTTCTTCTCTTTCCTTTCAGTCTCTTCTCCCTTCTTCTCTTTCCCTTCAGTCTCTTCTCCCTTCTTCTCTTTCCCCTTCAGTCTCTTCTCCCTTCTTCTCTTTCCCTTCAGTCTCTTCTCCCTTCTTCTCTTTCCCCTTCAGTCTCTTCTCCCTTCTTCTCTTTCCCTTCAGTCTCTTCTCCCTTCTTCTCTTTCCCCTTCAGTCTTTTCTTCCTTCTTCTCTTTCCCCTTCAGTCTCTTCTTCCTTCTTCTCTTTCCCCTTCAGTCTCTTCTCCCTTCTTCTCTTTCCCCTTCAGTCTCTTTTCCCTTCTTCTCTTTCCCTTCAGTCTCTTCTCCCTTCTTCTCTTTCCCTTCAGTCTCTTCTCCCTTCTTCTCTTTCCCTTCAGTCTCTTCTCCCTTCTTCTCTTTCCCTTTCAGTCTCTTCTCCCTTCCTCTCTTTCCCTTCAGTCTCTTCTCCCTTCTTCTCTTTCCCTTCAGTCTCTTCTCCCTTCTTCTCTTTCCCTTCAGTATCTTCTTCCTTCTTCTCTTTCTCCTTCAGTCTCTTCTCCGTTCTCTTTCCCCTTCAGTCTCTCCTCCCTTCTTCTCTTTCCCCTTCAGTCTCTTCTCCCTTCTTCTCTTTCCCTTCAGTCTCTTCTCCCTTCTTCTCTTTCCACTTCAGTCTCTTCTCCCTTCTTCTCTTTCTCTTCAGTCTCTTCTCCCTTCTCTTTCCCTTCAGTCTCTTCTCCCTTCTTCTTTCCCCTTCAGTCTCTTCTCCCTTCTTCTCTTTCCCTTCAGTCTCTTCTCCCTTCTTCTCTTTCCCTTCAGTCTCTTCTCCCTTCTTCTTTCCCCTTCAGTCTCTTCTCCCTTCTTCTCTTTCCCCTTCAGTCTTTTCTTCCTTCTTCTCTTTCCCTTCAGTCTCTTCTTCCTTCTTCTCTTTCCCCTTCAGTCTCTTCTCCCTTCTTCTCTTTCCCCTTCAGTCTCTTCTCCCTTCTTCTCTTTCCCCTTCAGTCTCTTCTCCCTTCTTCTCTTTCCCCTTCAGTCTCTTCTCCCTTCTTCTCTTTCCCTTCAGTCTCTTCTTCCTTCTTCTCTTTCCCTTCAGTCTCTTCTCCCTTCTTCTCTTTCCCCTTCAGTCTCTTCTCCCTTCTTCTCTTTCCCTTCAGTCTCTTCTTCCTTCTTCTCTTTCCCTTCAGTCTCTTCTCCCTTCTTCTCTTTCCCATTCAGTCTCTTCTCCCTTCTTCTCTTTCCCCTTCAGTCTCTTCTTCCTTCTTCTCTTTCCCATTCAGTCTCTTCTCCCTTCTTCTCTTTCCCCTTCAGTCTCTTCTTCCTTCTTCTCTTTCCCCTTCAGTCTCTTCTCCCTTCTTCTCTTTCCCCTTCAGTCTCTTCTCCCTTCTTCTCTTTCCCTTCAGTCTCTTCTTCCTTCTTCTCTTTCCCTTCAGTCTCTTCTCCCTTCTTCTTGTTACGCCGAGCGCTCCGGGTTCCCGCTCCTCCCCGGAGCGCTCGCTTCACCTCCTCCGCTGCAGCGCCCCGGTCACGTCCTCTGACCCGGGGCGCTGCGATCCTGCTGCTAGCCGGGATGCGATTCGCGATGCGGGTAGCGCCCGCTCGCGATGCGCACCCCGGCTCTCCTACCTGACTCGCTCCCCGTCTGTTCTGTCCCGGCGCGCGCGGCCCCGCTCCCTAGGGCGCGCGCGCGCCGGGTCTCTGCGATTTAAAGGGCCACTGCGCCGCTGATTGGCGCAGTGGTTCCAATTAGAGTTATCACCTGTGCACTCCCTATATTACCTCACTTCCCTTGCACTCCCTTGCCGGATCTTGTTGCCTTAGTGCCAGTGAAAGCGTTCCTTGTGTGTCCCTTGCCAGTGTTTCCAGACCTTCTGCCGTTGCCCCTGACTACGATCCTTGCTGCCTGCCCCGACCTTCTGCTACGTCCGACCTTGCTTCTGCCTACTCCCTTGTACCGCGCCTATCTTCAGCAGCCAGAGAGGTGAGCCGTTGCTAGTGGATACGACCTGGTCACTACCGCCGCAGCAAGACCATCCCGCTTTGCGGCGGGCTCTGGTGAAAACCAGTAGTGGCTTAGAACCGGTCCACTAGCACGGTCCACGCCAATCCCTCTCTGGCACAGAGGGTCCACTACCTGCCAGCCGGCATCGTGACAGTAGATCCGGCCATGGATCCCGCTGAAGTTCCTCTGCCAGTTGTCGCTGACCTCACCACGGTGGTCGCCCAGCAGTCACAACAGATTGCGCAACAAGGCCAACAGCTGTCTCAACTGACCGTTATGCTACAACAGTTGCTACCACAGCTTCAGCAGTCATCTCCTCCGCCAGCTCCTGCACCTCCTCCGCAGCGAGTGGCCGCTCCTGGGATACGCTTATCCTTGCCGGATAAGTTTGATGGGGACTCTAAGTTTTGCCGTGGCTTCCTTTCCCAATGTTCCCTGCATCTGGAGATGATGTCGGACCTGTTTCCCACTGAAAGGTCTAAGGTGGCTTTCGTAGTCAGTCTTCTGTCCGGAAAAGCCCTGTCATGGGCCACACCGCTCTGGGACCGCAATGACCCCGTCACTGCCTCAGTACACTCCTTCTTCTCGGAAATCCGAAGTGTCTTTGAGGAACCTGCCCGAGCCTCTTCTGCTGAGACTGCCCTGTTGAACCTGGTCCAGGGTAATTCTTCCGTTGGCGAGTATGCCGTACAATTCCGTACACTTGCTTCAGAATTGTCCTGGAATAATGAGGCCCTCTGCGCGACCTTCAAAAAAGGCCTATCCAGCAACATTAAAGATGTTCTGGCCGCACGAGAAATTCCTGCTAATCTACATGAACTTATTCACCTAGCCACTCGCATTGACATGCGTTTTTCTGAAAGGCGTCAGGAACTCCGCCAAGATATGGACTCTGTTCGCACGAGGCGTTTCGTCTCCTCGGCTCCTCTCTCCTCTGGTCCCCTGCAATCTGTTCCTGTGCCTCCCGCCGTGGAGGCTATGCAGGTCGACCGGTCTCGCCTGACACCTCAAGAGAGGACACGACGCCGTATGGAGAACCTCTGCCTGTACTGTGCTAGTACCGAACACTTCCTGAGGGATTGTCCTATCCGTCCTCCCCGCCTGGAAAGACGTACGCTGACTCCGCACAAGGGTGAGACAGTCCTTGATGTCTACTCTGCTTCTCCACGTCTTACTGTGCCTGTGCGGATGTCTGCTTCTGCCTTCTCCTTCTCTACAGTGGCCTTCTTGGACTCTGGTTCTGCAGGAAATTTTATTTTGGCCTCTCTCGTCAACAGGTTCAACATCCCAGTGACCAGTCTCGCCAGACCCCTCTACATCAATTGTGTAAATAATGAAAGATTGGACTGTACCATACGTTTCCGCACGGAGCCCCTTCTTATGAGCATCGGATCTCATCATGAGAGGATTGAACTTTTGGTCCTCCCCAATTGCACCTCGGAGATTCTCCTTGGACTTCCCTGGCTTCAACTTCATTCCCCAACCCTGGATTGGTCCACTGGGGAGATCAAGAGTTGGGGGTCCTCTTGTTCCAAGAACTGTCTAAAACCGGTTCCCAGTAACCCTTGCCGTAACTCTGTGGTTCCTCCAGTAACCGGTCTCCCCAAGGCCTATATGGACTTCGCGGATGTTTTCTGCAAAAAACAAGCTGAGACTCTACCTCCTCACAGGCCTTATGATTGCCCTATCGACCTCCTCCCGGGTACTACTCCACCCCGGGGCAGAATTTATCCTCTCTCTGCCCCAGAGACTCTTGCCATGTCCGAATACGTCCAGGAGAATCTAAAAAGGGGCTTTATCCGTAAATCCTCCTCTCCTGCCGGAGCCGGATTTTTCTTTGTCTCCAAAAAAGATGGCTCCCTACGTCCTTGCATTGACTACCGCGGTCTTAATAAAATCACGGTTAAGAACCGCTACCCCTTACCCCTCATCTCTGAACTCTTTGATCGCCTCCAAGGTGCCCACATCTTCACTAAATTGGACTTAAGAGGCGCCTATAACCTCATCCGCATCAGAGAGGGGGACGAGTGGAAAACGGCATTTAACACCAGAGATGGACACTTTGAGTATCTGGTCATGCCCTTTGGACTGTGCAATGCCCCTGCCGTCTTCCAAGACTTTGTCAATGAAATTTTTCGTGATCTATTATACTCCTGTGTTGTGGTATATCTGGACGATATCCTAATTTTTTCTGCCAATCTAGAGGAACACCGCCGGCATGTCCGTATGGTTCTTCAGAGACTTCGTGACAACCAACTCTATGCCAAAATTGAGAAATGTCTGTTTGAATGCCAATCTCTTCCTTTTCTAGGATATTTGGTCTCTGGCCAGGGACTACAGATGGATCCAGACAAACTCTCTGCCGTCTTAAATTGGCCACGCCCCTCCGGACTCCGTGCTATCCAACGCTTTTTGGGGTTCGCCAATTATTACAGGCAATTTATTCCACATTTTTCTACCATTGTGGCTCCTATCGTGGCTTTAACCAAGAAAAATGCTGATCCCAAGTCCTGGCCTCCTCAAGCAGAAGACTCCTTTAAACAACTCAAGTCTGCCTTTTCTTCGGCTCCCGTGCTCTCCAGACCTGACCCTTCCAAACCCTTCCTATTGGAGGTTGATGCCTCCTCAGTAGGAGCTGGAGCTGTTCTTCTACAAAAAAATCCTTCCGGGCATGCTGTCACTTGTGGTTTTTTCTCTAGGACCTTCTCTCCAGCGGAGAGGAACTACTCCATCGGGGATCGAGAACTTCTAGCCATTAAATTAGCACTTGAGGAATGGAGGCATCTGCTGGAGGGATCAAGATTTCCTGTTATTATCTACACCGACCACAAGAACCTCTCCTACCTCCAGTCGGCCCAACGGCTGAATCCTCGCCAGGCCCGGTGGTCTCTGTTCTTTGCCCGATTTAATTTTGAGATTCACTTTCGTCCTGCCGATAAGAACATTAGAGCCGATGCTCTCTCTCGTTCCTCGGATGCCTCAGAAGTTGATCTCCCTCCGCAACACATCATTCCACCTGACTGCCTGATCTCCACTTCTCCTGCCTCCATCAGACAGACTCCTCCAGGAAAGACCTTTGTTTCTCCACGCCAACGCCTCGGAATCCTCAAATGGGGTCACTCCTCCCATCTCGCAGGTCATGCGGGCATCAAGAAATCTGTGCAACTCATCTCCCGCTTTTATTGGTGGCCAACTCTGGAGACGGATGTTGGGGACTTTGTGCGAGCCTGCACTATCTGTGCCCGGGATAAGACTCCTCGCCAGAAGCCCGCTGGTTTTCTTCATCCTCTGCCTGTCCCCGAACAGCCTTGGTCTCTGATTGGTATGGATTTTATTACTGATTTACCCCCTTCCCGTGGCAACACCGTTATTTGGGTGGTCGTTGATCGATTCTCCAAAATGGCACATTTCATTCCTCTTCCTGGTCTTCCTTCTGCGCCTCAGTTGGCTAAACAATTTTTTGTACACATTTTTCGTCTTCACGGGTTGCCTACGCAGATTGTCTCGGATAGAGGGGTCCAATTCGTGTCTAAATTCTGGAGAGCTCTCTGTAAACAACTCAAGATTAAATTAAATTTTTCCTCTGCATATCATCCCCAGTCCAATGGACAAGTAGAAAGAATTAACCAGATCCTGGGTGATTATTTGCGACATTTTGTTTCCTCCCGCCAGGATGACTGGGCAGATCTCCTTCCATGGGCCGAATTCTCGTATAACTTCAGGGTCTCTGAATCTTCCTCCAAATCCCCATTTTTCGTGGTGTACGGCCGTCACCCTCTTCCCCCCCTCCCTACCCCCTTGCCCTCTGGTCTGCCCGCTGTGGATGAAATTTCTCGTGACCTTTCCATTATATGGAGAGAGACCCAAAATTCTCTCTTACAGGCTTCTTCACGCATGAAGAGGTTCGCGGATAAGAAAAGAAGAGCTCCCCCCGTTTTTTCCCCTGGAGACAAGGTATGGCTCTCCGCTAAATATGTCCGCTTCCGTGTCCCTAGCTACAAGTTGGGACCACGCTATCTTGGTCCTTTCAAAATTCTGTGTCAAATTAATCCTGTCTCTTATAAACTTCTTCTTCCTCCTTCTCTTCGTATCCCTAATGCCTTTCACGTCTCTCTTCTCAAACCACTCATCCTCAACCGTTTTTCTCCCAAATCTGTTCCTCCCACTCCTGTTTCCGGCTCCTCGGACGTCTTCTCGGTCAAGGAGATTTTGGCTGCCAAAAAGGTCAGAGGAAAAAATTTTTTTTTAGTAGACTGGGAGGGTTGTGGTCCTGAAGAGAGATCCTGGGAACCTGAGGACAACATCCTTGACAAAAGTCTGCTCCTCAGGTTCTCAGGCTCCAAGAAGAGGGGGAGACCCAAGGGGGGGGGGTACTGTTACGCCGAGCGCTCCGGGTTCCCGCTCCTCCCCGGAGCGCTCGCTTCACCTCCTCCGCTGCAGCGCCCCGGTCACGTCCTCTGACCCGGGGCGCTGCGATCCTGCTGCTAGCCGGGATGCGATTCGCGATGCGGGTAGCGCCCGCTCGCGATGCGCACCCCGGCTCTCCTACCTGACTCGCTCCCCGTCTGTTCTGTCCCGGCGCGCGCGGCCCCGCTCCCTAGGGCGCGCGCGCGCCGGGTCTCTGCGATTTAAAGGGCCACTGCGCCGCTGATTGGCGCAGTGGTTCCAATTAGAGTTATCACCTGTGCACTCCCTATATTACCTCACTTCCCTTGCACTCCCTTGCCGGATCTTGTTGCCTTAGTGCCAGTGAAAGCGTTCCTTGTGTGTCCCTTGCCAGTGTTTCCAGACCTTCTGCCGTTGCCCCTGACTACGATCCTTGCTGCCTGCCCCGACCTTCTGCTACGTCCGACCTTGCTTCTGCCTACTCCCTTGTACCGCGCCTATCTTCAGCAGCCAGAGAGGTGAGCCGTTGCTAGTGGATACGACCTGGTCACTACCGCCGCAGCAAGACCATCCCGCTTTGCGGCGGGCTCTGGTGAAAACCAGTAGTGGCTTAGAACCGGTCCACTAGCACGGTCCACGCCAATCCCTCTCTGGCACAGAGGGTCCACTACCTGCCAGCCGGCATCGTGACACTTCTCTTTCCCTTCAGTCTCTTTTCCCTTCTTCTCTTTCCCCTTCAGTCTCTTCTCCCTTCTTCTCTTTCCCCTTCAGTCTCTTCTCCCTTCTTCTCTTTCCCCTTCAGTCTCTTCTCCCTTCTTCTTTCCCCTTCAGTCTCTTCTCCCTTCTTCTCTTTCCTTTCAGTCTCTTCTCCCTTCTTCTCTTTCCCTTCAGTCTCTTCTCCCTTCTTCTCTTTCCCCTTCAGTCTCTTCTCCCTTCTTCTCTTTCCCTTCAGTCTCTTCTCCCTTCTTCTCTTTCCCCTTCAGTCTTTTCTTCCTTCTTCTCTTTCCCCTTCAGTCTCTTCTCCCTTCTTCTCTTTCCCCTTCAGTCTCTTTTCCCTTCTTCTCTTTCCCTTCAGTCTCTTCTCCCTTCTTCTCTTTCCCTTCAGTCTCTTCTCCCTTCTTCTCTTTCCCTTCAGTCTCTTCTCCCTTCTTCTCTTTCCCTTTCAGTCTCTTCTCCCTTCCTCTCATTCCCTTCAGTCTCTTCTCCCTTCTTCTCTTTCCCTTCAGTCTCTTCTCCCTTCTTCTCTTTCCCTTCAGTCTCTTCTTCCTTCTTCTCTTTCTCCTTCAGTCTCTTCTCCGTTCTCTTTCCCCTTCAGTCTCTTCTCCCTTCTTCTCTTTCCCCTTCAGTCTCTTCTCCCTTCTTCTCTTTCCCTTCAGTCTCTTCTCCCTTCTTCTCTTTCCCCTTCAGTCTCTTCTCCCTTCTTCTCTTTCTCTTCAGTCTCTTCTCCCTTCTCTTTCCCTTCAGTCTCTTCTCCCTTCTTCTTTCCCCTTCAGTCTCTTCTCCCTTCTTCTCTTTCCCTTCAGTCTCTTCTCCCTTCTTCTCTTTCCCTTCAGTCTCTTCTCCCTTCTTCTCTTTCCCCTTCAGTCTTTTCTTCCTTCTTCTCTTTCCCTTCAGTCTCTTCTTCCTTCTTCTCTTTCCCCTTCAGTCTCTTCTCCCTTCTTCTCTTTCCCCTTCAGTCTCTTCTCCCTTCTTCTCTTTCCCTTCAGTCTCTTCTTCCTTCTTCTCTTTCCCCTTCAGTCTCTTTTCCCTTCTTCTCTTTCCCTTCAGTCTCTTCTCCCTTCTTCTCTTTCCCTTCAGTCTCTTCTCCCTTCTTCTCTTTCCCTTCAGTCTCTTCTCCCTTCTTCTCTTTCCCCTTCAGTCTCTTCTCCCTTCCTCTCTTTCCCTTCAGTCTCTTCTCCCTTCTTCTCTTTCCCCTTCAGTCTCTTCTCCCTTCTTCTCTTTCCCCTTCAGTCTCTTCTCCCTTCTTCTCTTTCCCTTCAGTCTCTTCTTCCTTCTTCTCTTTCCCTTCAGTCTCTTCTCCCTTCTTCTCTTTCCCCTTCAGTCTCTTCTCCCTTCTTCTCTTTCCCTTCAGTCTCTTCTTCCTTCTTCTCTTTCCCTTCAGTCTCTTCTCCCTTCTTCTCTTTCCCATTCAGTCTCTTCTCCCTTCTTCTCTTTCCCCTTCAGTCTCTTCTTCCTTCTTCTCTTTCCCATTCAGTCTCTTCTCCCTTCTTCTCTTTCCCCTTCAGTCTCTTCTTCCTTCTTCTCTTTCCCCTTCAGTCTCTTCTCCCTTCTTCTCTTTCCCCTTCAGTCTCTTCTCCCTTCTTCTCTTTCCCTTCAGTCTCTTCTTCCTTCTTCTCTTTCCCTTCAGTCTCTTCTCCCTTCTTCTCTTTCCCTTCAGTCTCTTTTCCCTTCTTCTCTTTCCCCTTCAGTCTCTTCTCCCTTCTTCTCTTTCCCCTTCAGTCTCTTCTCCCTTCTTCTCTTTCCCCTTCAGTCTCTTCTCCCTTCTTCTTTCCCCTTCAGTCTCTTCTCCCTTCTTCTCTTTCCTTTCAGTCTCTTCTCCCTTCTTCTCTTTCCCTTCAGTCTCTTCTCCCTTCTTCTCTTTCCCCTTCAGTCTCTTCTCCCTTCTTCTCTTTCCCTTCAGTCTCTTCTCCCTTCTTCTCTTTCCCCTTCAGTCTTTTCTTCCTTCTTCTCTTTCCCCTTCAGTCTCTTCTTCCTTCTTCTCTTTCCCCTTCAGTCTCTTCTCCCTTCTTCTCTTTCCCCTTCAGTCTCTTTTCCCTTCTTCTCTTTCCCTTCAGTCTCTTCTCCCTTCTTCTCTTTCCCTTCAGTCTCTTCTCCCTTCTTCTCTTTCCCTTCAGTCTCTTCTCCCTTCTTCTCTTTCCCTTTCAGTCTCTTCTCCCTTCCTCTCATTCCCTTCAGTCTCTTCTCCCTTCTTCTCTTTCCCTTCAGTCTCTTCTCCCTTCTTCTCTTTCCCTTCAGTCTCTTCTTCCTTCTTCTCTTTCTCCTTCAGTCTCTTCTCCGTTCTCTTTCCCCTTCAGTCTCTTCTCCCTTCTTCTCTTTCCCCTTCAGTCTCTTCTCCCTTCTTCTCTTTCCCTTCAGTCTCTTCTCCCTTCTTCTCTTTCCCCTTCAGTCTCTTCTCCCTTCTTCTCTTTCTCTTCAGTCTCTTCTCCCTTCTCTTTCCCTTCAGTCTCTTCTCCCTTCTTCTTTCCCCTTCAGTCTCTTCTCCCTTCTTCTCTTTCCCTTCAGTCTCTTCTCCCTTCTTCTCTTTCCCTTCAGTCTCTTCTCCCTTCTTCTCTTTCCCCTTCAGTCTCTTCTCCCTTCTTCTCTTTCCCCTTCAGTCTTTTCTTCCTTCTTCTCTTTCCCTTCAGTCTCTTCTTCCTTCTTCTCTTTCCCCTTCAGTCTCTTCTCCCTTCTTCTCTTTCCCCTTCAGTCTCTTCTCCCTTCTTCTCTTTCCCTTCAGTCTCTTCTTCCTTCTTCTCTTTCCCCTTCAGTCTCTTTTCCCTTCTTCTCTTTCCCTTCAGTCTCTTCTCCCTTCTTCTCTTTCCCCTTCAGTCTCTTCTCCCTTCCTCTCTTTCCCTTCAGTCTCTTCTCCCTTCTTCTCTTTCCCTTCAGTCTCTTCTCCCTTCTTCTCTTTCCCTTCAGTCTCTTCTTCCTTCTTCTCTTTCTCCTTCAGTCTCTTCTCCCTTCTCTTTCCCCTTCAGTCTCTTCTCCCTTCTTCTCTTTCCCCTTCAGTCTCTTCTCCCTTCTTCTCTTTCCCTTCAGTCTCTTCTCCCTTCTTCTCTTTCCCTTCAGTCTCTTCTCCCTTCTTCTCTTTCCCTTCAGTCTCTTCTCCCTTCTTCTCTTTCCCTTCAGTCGCTTCTCCCTTCTTCTCTTTCCCCTTCAGTCTCTTCTCCCTTCTTCTCTTTCCCCTTCAGTCTCTTCTCCCTTCTTCTTTCCCCTTCAGTCTCTTCTCCCTTTTTCTCTTTCCCTTCAGTCTCTTCTACCTTCTTCTCTTTCCCTTCAGTCTCTTCTCCCTTCTTCTCTTTCCCCTTCAGTCTCTTCTCCCTTTTCTTTCGCTTCAGTCTCTTCTCCCTTCTTCTCTTTCCCCTTCAGTCTCTTCTCCCTTTTCTTTCCCTTCAGTCTCTTCTCCCTTCTTCTCTTTTTCCTTCAGTCTCTTCTCCCTTCTTCTCTTTCCCCTTCAGTCTCTTCTCCCTTCTTCTTTCCCCTTCAGTCTCTTCTCCCTTTTTCTCTTTCCCTTCAGTCTCTTCTCCCTTCTTCTCTTTCCCTTCAGTCTCTTCTCCTTTCTTCTCTTTCCCCTTCAGTCTCTTCTCCCTTTTCTTTCCCTTCAGTCTCTTCTCCCTTCTTCTCTTTCCCCTTCAGTCTCTTCTCCCTTTTCTTTCCCTTCAGTCTCTTCTCCCTTCTTCTCTTTTTCCTTCAGTCTCTTCTCCCTTCTTCTCTTTCCCTTCAGTCTCTTCTCCCTTCTTCTCTTTCCCCTTCAGTCTCTTCTCCCTTTTCTTTCCCTTCAGTCTCTTCTCCCTTCTTCTCTTTTTCCTTCAGTCTCTTCTCCCTTCTTCTCTTTCCCCTTCAGTCTCTTCTCCCTTTTCTTTCCCTTCAGTCTCTTCTCCCTTCTTCTCTTTTTCCTTCAGTCTCTTCTCCCTTCTTCTCTTTCCCTTCAGTCTCTTCTCCCTTCTTCTCTTTCCCCTTCAGTCTCTTCATCCTTCTTCTCTTACCCTTCAGTCTCTTCTCCCTTCTTCTCTTACCCTTCAGTCTCTTCTTCCTTCTTCTCTTTCCCCTTCAGTCTCTTCTCCCTTCTTCTCTTTCCCTTCAGTCTCTTCTCCCTTCTTCTCTTTCCCTTCAGTCTCTTCTCCCTTCTCTTTCCCCTTCAGTCTCTTCTCCCTTCTCTTTCCCTTCAGTCTCTTCTTCCTTCTTCTCTTTCCCCTTCAGTCTCTTCTCCCTTCTTCTCTTTCCCCTTCAGTCTCTTCTCCCTTTTCTTTCCCTTCAGTCTCTTCTCCCTTCTTCTCTTTCCCTTCAGTCTCTTCTCCCTTTTCTTTCCCTTCAGTCTCTTCTCCCTTCTTCTCTTTTTCCTTCAGTCTCTTCTCCCTTTTCTTCCCCTTCAGTCTCTTCTTCCTTCTTCTCTTTCCCCTTCAGTCTCTTCTCCCTTCTTCTCTTTCCCCTTCAGTCTCTTCTTCCTTCTTCTCTTTCCCTTCAGTCTCTTCTCCCTTCTTCTCTTTCCCTTCAGTCTCTTCTTCCTTCTTCTCTTTTCCCTTCAGTCTCTTCTCCCTTCTTCTCTTTCCCCTTCAGTCTCTTCTCCCTTCTTCTCTTTCCCCTTCAGTCTCTTCTTCCTTCTTCTCTTTTTCCTTCAGTCTCTTCTCCCTTCTTCTCTTTCCCCTTCAGTCTCTTCTCCCTTCTTCTCTTTCCCCTTCAGTCTCTTCTTCCTTCTTCTCTTTCCCCTTCAGTCTCTTCTTCCTTCTTCTCTTTCCCTTCAGTCTTTTCTTCCTTCTTCTCTTTCCCCTTCAGTCTCTTCTCCCTTCTTCTCTTTCCCTTCAGTCTCTTCTTCCTTCTTCTCTTTCCCTTCAGTCTCTTCTCCCTTCTTGTCTGATTCCTGAGATTGTAAATTGTATTGAACCGACCCATAATGCACTGTGGTCTAGGCTCTCTCATGCACCCATACAGAGCCTACCCCCGGGTGGAGGGGTCCCAATGGCGGATACGCTGTGGACGTTGGTGTCCTCGCCGAGGTTGTCATTCCTTCATATTGCACACATCCAACATTGTTACAAGCTGCTCGTGTCGAGATGAGGAATCTGACATCGTTTGGATCCCAGCTCGTGTCTCCCCCTACGGATACCCTTAGGCTTTCATTTTATAACAGATGGAGCGACACGTCCTCCGCACCGACGCGACCGGGTCATATTGCTTCCTGGGAAAAGGAATTGAATCTCAGTTTCACTGATGCTGATGTTGCATATATCCTTAAACATTCGCAGGGATATTCGAGGTGCATCCGTTTGAGAGAATTGCACTTTACACTGTTGTCCAGATGGTTGAGGACCCCTGAGTTCCTATATACCCACGGTCTGTCGCCCACCAACCCCTGTTGGAGATGTGGGTCACAGGTGGGGAGTCACATTCATATTTGGTGGACCTGCCCGGTCATTCAGACATTCTGGAAAGACATAGAAATGTCGATCAATGCTTCCGTAACGCCCCCAATCTCCCTTACCCCTGACGCTACGCTACATGACAGACCCACCGCAAATTTTCATCCACATAGAGATCACCTTATTGGCCACCTATTAACTGCTGCCAAGTCATTGATCCCTCTGAAGTGACTACTTCGCCACCTTCCATTATAGAGAGGGAAGCGAAGCTCCATCAGATATGTTGGTTTGAGGAACTGTCTAGTCGGTCGGAGAGAACTCATGACAAATTCCTGTCCATTTGGGGCCCGTGGCTGAGGTATAAACATGCTTAGGATGATGTTGTTTCCGATAAATTTCCCCTCTAAACCTCCCCCCCCCTTCCCCTCCCCCCCTGATTGATATATCACACTTTGGTGACGTTTCTGTTATGAGGGCTTGTTATGCCTTCCTGTTTGAATGTTACCACTTGAGCTTATGTGAGCTATGTATCACCACACTTTTGTATGATATTATCTGTTGAAAATCAATAAAACTTTGAATTGAAAAAAAAAAAAAAAAAAAGAAAGCCCAGCAAGCAAAAAGCCCCACCACCGAACATGGGAACCAAGATGCTGTGCCAAGCCCAAAGTGGAACCAAAAGGTCCCCCCAGGGGACGGTTGAAGAGGCTGTACAGATGCTGTAGAAAAGTAGAGGAATGTCCAGCACAAAGCACGATGCAAGATGGAAATTTATTGAAGATACACACAGCAAACAGCAACACGGATCATAGAGTAAAGTGACGCGTTTCAGCAACCTTGGTCGCCTTAGTCATACAATGGTATACTCAGATCAGTTCGGCTCTTATAGTAGGCGGCACCGCCCACCTCACCAGGTGAAAACACCTGAGTGGGACGGGGCGGCGCACACCCACACACAAGGGCCAGACTGACGTCTGCGTTCACACTAAACAAAAAAAGGGGGAGGAAAAGAACACTAAACAGAATGTACATAGCTCACATATGAAATTAGCTGTGAAATATCATAAACGGAAAATAATAATGTACATAATCAAAATTTCCAGGGATAGGGACTAACCAACATATATAAAAGACATGATAATAAATCGATAGTTTAAAACCACATGGTAATATAAACTGTCAGTCACATCCTAGGTGTGCTCAGATTTGTCAGTGTAAAACACAGTATAGAACCAATACCATATTCATTTTTGAGATATCAAAAACAAGTCACTTCAAGTATGGTAAATAATATTAATGTATTAGAAAAAGAAAGAAGGACTTGGGACAAATGTACTAAAAAATATAACATTAAATAAATTAAGATCCAATCCCCTGGATATATCCCACATCCGAAAGCAATAGCCACAGAAATAACAAAAAATAGAAATAGGCTAATATAAATATGATATAAACATTAGCTATCTGTATAGGTGGGTGTGGGACAATCCATAGGAAGATATCTAGGTTCTATAGAAGAAACAAAATGGAGGAAGGGAGAAGGGTCACACACCCAAAGTCTATAACACCACATATAATTGAATATGGTATATATGAAAAATAAAAACATATATATAAAAACATATATAGTGGTAGATGTAGACCTATGGGAAATGTCAGCCAATGGGACAGGAAGACTAGACCAAGTAGTATGATATACTGTACGGGAAGGGGAATATGAAATAACTATATTATATATTAAGTTATAACAACCCTATACAAGTAGGTTTAGTGCGGGGGTAGGGACAAAGGCAGGACATCAAGGAAGTTCGAAAAATAAAACGAACTAACAGGAAGTATATTACATTGTATACCAATCTAATAATATAACATGGTGTCTTGCCTTTTGTTCAAACCCCTAGGAGCCCTAGTATCAAGTTTCAAAATCCAAAACACCTCACGGTCAAGTAACTTTTTTCTATGGTCTCCACCGCGAAAAGGCATAGTCACTTTCTCTATGCCCTGAACATATAAGCTGCGAGTAGATCCAGAATGTTTCTCTGCACAATGTCGACTCACCATGGACACGTGCCGGGAGTTAAAATGGGGGATGTCCGACAGGTGCCTACGAACTCTCACCTTCAGTGCACCCGTCGTGCATCCCACATATTGGATGTTACATTCCCGGCACGTGATGAGATAAACGACATGGTGTGTGCTACAATTGACAAATTGTGTCATGTTGAATTGTTCACCATTGGATGCTGACACGAAGCTCGTGCTGTTAAGCATAATAGAACAGCAAGTGCATCTGCTATGACCACATCTAAACGAGCCCCGGTGTTGCAACCAATTAGTCTTGTGACATCTAGTGTTCAAGAAGAGACTGGGAGACACTTTATTAGATATAGTTTTGGCTTTCTTAGAAATACATCTGAAGCCGCCACTGAATATTTCAGAAAAAGACGGATCACCTGAAATCATAGGAATATATTTCTGTACTATATTGCGGATAGCATGAAAGTCATCACTATACTGGGTCACGAACGTAATGGGGTGATGTCTTTGCATCCCCGCAATGTTGTCATTGGTGGGACAGGACAATCGCTTCCCACCAGATAGAAGTTTTGGGCGATCACGGTCGCGGGCAATATTTATCGCCCGTTGAATGTGCCGATCGTGGTAGCCTCTTGATTTCAAACGAGATGAGATGACTCCGATCTCACGATCAAAGTCCTCCTCTCTAGAACAATTACGTCTCGCACGAATCATCTCACCCACGGGCAAATTTTTTGTCACGTGGGTGGGGTGGCACGAGTCGGCTCGTAGGATAGAGTTCACATCGGTCTCCTTCCTATATGTGGACGTCACTATCTTTCCGGTGATAATATCACCAGTCAGATAGAGGTCCAGGAAGGAGACAGTGGGGACATGAGATAATGTAGTAAATTTCAAATTAAGAGCATTATCATTCAAATAATCTGAAAATAAATCAACGGCCGCCACATCCGAATTCCATATAAATATAAGGTCATCGATGTATCGGCCGTAAAATAAAATGGATGAGGAGTGAGGGTTAGTGGGGGCGAAGATAGTCTCCCTCTCCCACCAACACATATAAATGTTGGCGAGAGAGGGGGAGAACTTCGCCCCCATCGACGCCCCAGTCGTTTGTAAAAAGAAATGTTGGTCAAATTTGAAAAAATTATGTGTTAGTAAAAACTCTACCACTAAGATAACATATTCGCAGAGATCAGCCGAATACTGCGAATATGTTTTCAGAAACCAATTCAAAGCAGGTCTGACTAATGCGTGAGGTATAACTGAATAAAGGGAGGTGACATCAGCAGTTATCCATATATAATTATCTTGCCAGGTTATATCCTCACACATAGTCAAAATATGTCCGGTATCTTTGATATATCCCGGAATTTGACCGATCAGAGGTTGAAGCAGGTTATCAACCCATGAGCACATTCTTTCATTAAGGGAAGATATCCCTGCCACAATAGGTCTCATAGGTGGGGGAAATACACCCTTGTGGATCTTGGGGAGCGAATGGAATATGGCAATCGTAGGGTGTTTGATTTTAATATATTCAGCTTGACGCTGGTCAATGAATCCATTGGCTACCCCAAGATCCACAAGGTTATCCAAAAAAGGATAACCTTGTGGATCTTGGGGTAGCCAATGGATTCATTGACCAGCGTCAAGCTGAATATATTAAAATCAAACACCCTACGATTGCCATATTCCATTCGCTCCCCAAGATCCACAAGGGTGTATTTCCCCCACCTATGAGACCTATTGTGGCAGGGATATCTTCCCTTAATGAAAGAATGTGCTCATGGGTTGATAACCTGCTTCAACCTCTGATCGGTCAAATTCCGGGATATATCAAAGATACCGGACATATTTTGACTATGTGTGAGGATATAACCTGGCAAGATAATTATATATGGATAACTGCTGATGTCACCTCCCTTTATTCAGTTATACCTCACGCATTAGTCAGACCTGCTTTGAATTGGTTTCTGAAAACATATTCGCAGTATTCGGCTGATCTCTGCGAATATGTTATCTTAGTGGTAGAGTTTTTACTAACACATAATTTTTTCAAATTTGACCAACATTTCTTTTTACAAACGACTGGGGCGTCGATGGGGGCGAAGTTCTCCCCCTCTCTCGCCAACATTTATATGTGTTGGTGGGAGAGGGAGACTATCTTCGCCCCCACTAACCCTCACTCCTCATCCATTTTATTTTACGGCCGATACATCGATGACCTTATATTTATATGGAATTCGGATGTGGCGGCCGTTGATTTATTTTCAGATTATTTGAATGATAATGCTCTTAATTTGAAATTTACTACATTATCTCATGTCCCCACTGTCTCCTTCCTGGACCTCTATCTGACTGGTGATATTATCACCGGAAAGATAGTGACGTCCACATATAGGAAGGAGACCGATGTGAACTCTATCCTACGAGCCGACTCGTGCCACCCCACCCACGTGACAAAAAATTTGCCCGTGGGTGAGATGATTCGTGCGAGACGTAATTGTTCTAGAGAGGAGGACTTTGATCGTGAGATCGGAGTCATCTCATCTCGTTTGAAATCAAGAGGCTACCACGATCGGCACATTCAACGGGCGATAAATATTGCCCGCGACCGTGATCGCCCAAAACTTCTATCTGGTGGGAAGCGATTGTCCTGTCCCACCAATGACAACATTGCGGGGATGCAAAGACATCACCCCATTACGTTCGTGACCCAGTATAGTGATGACTTTCATGCTATCCGCAATATAGTACAGAAATATATTCCTATGATTTCAGGTGATCCGTCTTTTTCTGAAATATTCAGTGGCGGCTTCAGATGTATTTCTAAGAAAGCCAAAACTATATCTAATAAAGTGTCTCCCAGTCTCTTCTTGAACACTAGATGTCACAAGACTAATTGGTTGCAACACCGGGGCTCGTTTAGATGTGGTCATAGCAGATGCACTTGCTGTTCTATTATGCTTAACAGCACGAGCTTCGTGTCAGCATCCAATGGTGAACAATTCAACATGACACAATTTGTCAATTGTAGCACACACCATGTCGTTTATCTCATCACGTGCCGGGAATGTAACATCCAATATGTGGGATGCACGACGGGTGCACTGAAGGTGAGAGTTCGTAGGCACCTGTCGGACATCCCCCATTTTAACTCCCGGCACGTGTCCATGGTGAGTCGACATTGTGCAGAGAAACATTCTGGATCTACTCGCAGCTTATATGTTCAGGGCATAGAGAAAGTGACTATGCCTTTTCGCGGTGGAGACCATAGAAAAAAGTTACTTGACCGTGAGGTGTTTTGGATTTTGAAACTTGATACTAGGGCTCCTAGGGGTTTGAACAAAAGGCAAGACACCATGTTATATTATTAGATTGGTATACAATGTAATATACTTCCTGTTAGTTCGTTTTATTTTTCGAACTTCCTTGATGTCCTGCCTTTGTCCCTACCCCCGCACTAAACCTACTTGTATAGGGTTGTTATAACTTAATATATAATATAGTTATTTCATATTCCCCTTCCCGTACAGTATATCATACTACTTGGTCTAGTCTTCCTGTCCCATTGGCTGACATTTCCCATAGGTCTACATCTACCACTATATATGTTTTTATATATATGTTTTTATTTTTCATATATACCATATTCAATTATATGTGGTGTTATAGACTTTGGGTGTGTGACCCTTCTCCCTTCCTCCATTTTGTTTCTTCTATAGAACCTAGATATCTTCCTATGGATTGTCCCACACCCACCTATACAGATAGCTAATGTTTATATCATATTTATATTAGCCTATTTCTATTTTTTGTTATTTCTGTGGCTATTGCTTTCGGATGTGGGATATATCCAGGGGATTGGATCTTAATTTATTTAATGTTATATTTTTTAGTACATTTGTCCCAAGTCCTTCTTTCTTTTTCTAATACATTAATATTATTTACCATACTTGAAGTGACTTGTTTTTGATATCTCAAAAATGAATATGGTATTGGTTCTATACTGTGTTTTACACTGACAAATCTGAGCACACCTAGGATGTGACTGACAGTTTATATTACCATGTGGTTTTAAACTATCGATTTATTATCATGTCTTTTATATATGTTGGTTAGTCCCTATCCCTGGAAATTTTGATTATGTACATTATTATTTTCCGTTTATGATATTTCACAGCTAATTTCATATGTGAGCTATGTACATTCTGTTTAGTGTTCTTTTCCTCCCCCTTTTTTTGTTTAGTGTGAACGCAGACGTCAGTCTGGCCCTTGTGTGTGGGTGTGCGCCGCCCCGTCCCACTCAGGTGTTTTCACCTGGTGAGGTGGGCGGTGCCGCCTACTATAAGAGCCGAACTGATCTGAGTATACCATTGTATGACTAAGGCGACCAAGGTTGCTGAAACGCGTCACTTTACTCTATGATCCGTGTTGCTGTTTGCTGTGTGTATCTTCAATAAATTTCCATCTTGCATCGTGCTTTGTGCTGGACATTCCTCTACTTTTCTATTGTTCGTCTTCGTGGTGTCCGCACGAGTCCGTGCACTGAGGCGGCGGTGGAGAGCTGGATGACCTCTCTATTTCTACAGATGCTGTACTTCCTGTCGGTGGCCATTTTGGCGGAGTCCGCTACAAAAGAGACTGCAGAAGCACGCCTACCAGATACACCTCGTGAGCTGTAAAGAGAAAAGATGGCGGAGAGGACTGCAGGAGAGTGTACTAAGATGGCAGTGATCGCCGCTCTAGCCGTGAATCTCAAGGGCCAGCCCAGTGAAGATTGGCGTCCGCCCGCTGCACTCCTCTATATACTATAGTCCTCTATATATACTGTAGTCCCTCTATATACTGTAGTCCTCTATATACTATAGTCCTCTATATATACTATAGTCCTCTATATATACTATAGTCCTCTATATATATACTATAGTCCTCTATATATATACTATAGTCCCTCTATATATACTATAGTCCCTCTATATATACTGTAGTCCCTCTATATATACTGTAGTCCCTCTATATATACTGTAGTCCCTCTATATATACTGTAGTCCCTATATATATATACTATAGTCCCTCTATATATACTGTAGTCCCTCTATATATACTGTAGTCCCTATATATATATATACTGTAGTCCCTATATATATACTATAGTCCTCTATATATACTGTAGTCCCTATATATACTGTAGTCCCTCTATATACTGTAGTCCCTATATATATACTATAGTCCTCTATATATACTATAGTCCTCTATATATACTATAGTCCTCTATATATACTATATTCCTCTATATACTGTAGTCCCTATATATATATACTATAGTCCTCTATATATACTCTAGTCCCTATATATATACTATAGTCCTCTATATATACTATAGTCCTCTATATATACTGTAGTCCCTATATATATACTATAGTCCCTCTATATATACTATAGTCCCTCTATATATACTGTAGTCCCTCTATATATATTGTAGTCCCTCTATATATACTGTAGTCCCTCTATATATACTGTAGTCCCTCTATATATACTGTAGTCCCTCTATATATATACTGTAGTCCCTCTATATATATACTGTAGTCCCTCTATATATATACTGTAGTCCCTCTATATATATACTGTAGTCCCTCTATATATATATATATACTGTAGTCCCTCTATATATATATACTGTAGTCCTCTATATATACTGTAGTCCTCTATATATATATACTGTAGTCCTCTATATATATATATACACTGTAGTCCTCTATATATATATACTGTAGTCCTCTATATATATATACTGTAGTCCTCCTATATATACTGTAGTCCTCTATATATATATACTGTAGTCCTCTATATATACTGTAGTCCTCTATATATACTGTAGTCCTCTATATATATATACTGTAGTCCTCTATATATATATATATACTGTAGTCCTCTATATATATATACTGTAGTCCTCTATATATATATATATATATATATACTGTAGTCCCTCCTATATATACTGTAGTCCCTCTATATATACTGTAGTCCCTCTATATATACACTGTAGTCCCTCTATATATACACTGTAGTCCCTCTATATATACACACTGTAGTCCCTCTATATATACACTGTAGTCCCTCTATATATACACACTGTAGTCCCTCTATATATACACACTGTAGTCCCTCTATATATACACACTGTAGTCCCTCTATATATACACACTGTAGTCCCTCTATATATACACACTGTAGTCCCTCTATATATACACACTGTAGTCCCTCTATATATACACACTGTAGTCCCTCTATATATACACACTGTAGTCCCTCTATATATACACACTGTAGTCCCTCTATATATACACACTGTAGTCCCTCTATATATACACACTGTAGTCCCTCTATATATACACACTGTAGTCCCTCTATATATACACACTGTAGTCCCTCTATATATACACACTGTAGTCCCTCTATATATACACACTGTAGTCCCTCTATATATACACACTGTAGTCCCTCTATTAGTCCCTCTATATATATACTGTAGTCCCTCTATATATATATATATATACTGTAGTCCCTCTATATATATATACTGTAGTCCTCTATATATACTGTAGTCCTCTATATATATATACTGTAGTCCTCTATATATATATATACACTGTAGTCCTCTATATATATATACTGTAGTCCTCTATATATATATACTGTAGTCCTCCTATATATACTGTAGTCCTCTATATATATATACTGTAGTCCTCTATATATACTGTAGTCCTCTATATATACTGTAGTCCTCTATATATATATACTGTAGTCCTCTATATATATATATATACCGTAGTCCTCTATATATATATACTGTAGTCCTCTATATATATATATATATATATATACTGTAGTCCTCCTATATATACTGTAGTCCCTCTATATATACTGTAGTCCTCTATATATACACTGTAGTCCCTCTATATATACACTGTAGTCCCTCTATATATACACCTGTAGTCCCTCTATATATACACTGTAGTCCCTCTATATATACACTGTAGTCCCTCTATATATACACTGTAGTCCCTCTATATATACACTGTAGTCCCTCTATAATACACACTGTAGTCCCTCTATATATACACACTGTAGTCCCTCTATATATACACACTGTAGTCCCTCTATATATACACACTGTAGACCCTCTATATATACACACTGTAGTCCCTCTATATATACACACTGTAGTCCCTCTATATATACACACTGTAGTCCCTCTATATATACACACTGTAGTCCCTCTATATACACACTGTAGTCCCTCTATATATACACACTGTAGTCCCTCTATATATACACACTGTAGTCCCTCTATATATACACACTGTAGTCCCTCTATATATACACACTGTAGTCCCTCTATATATACACTGTAGTCCCTCTATATATACACACTGTAGTCCCTCTATATATACACTGTAGTCCCTCTATATATACACTGTAGTCCCTCTATATATACACACTGTAGTCCCTCTATATATATACTGTAGTCCCTCTATATATACTGTAGTCCTCTATATATACTGTAGTCCTCTATATATATACTGTAGTCCCTCTATATACTGTAGTCCCCCTATATACATTTGCTCTCAGGTCCCCATTATTGAGAAGTGAGGATGTAAAATAACAATAAAACAATCAGAATCTTCCGTCGATGAAGAGAAGGAAACGATATTTATCTGAGGATTCTGCAGCGTTTATGACGAGGAGACAATGCGGCTGCGCAGAGACTTCCTGCCGCCTCCGATACATTGTAGGAAATGTGCGAAAACTACAGAGGAACTGCGAGGGCATCAAAGGGTTAACAACCTAAAGAAGATGAAAGGAGGGGAGTGAGAAGCCGAATGTAACAACCCGGGGGGGGGGAGGGGGGTATAGGGGGGGGGTGTATAGGGGGGGGAGGGGGGGTGTATTGGGGGGGGAGGGGGGGGTGAATAGAGGGGGAGGGGGTGTATTGGGGGGGGAGGGGGGGGTGAATAGAGGGGGAGGGGTGTATAGGGGGGAGGGTGTATAGGGGGGAGGGGGGGTGTATAGGGGGGAGGGGTGTATAGGGGGGAGGGGGTGTATTGGGGGGGAGGGGGGGTGAATAGAGGGGGAGGGGTGAATAGGGGGGAGGGGGATATAGGGGGGAGGGGAATATAGGGGGGAGGGGGGGTGTAGGGGGGTATATAAATAGACGCGATAAAACCCTCTGTAACCGTATATACCTCCACTCTCTCTATATACCCCCCCACCCTCTCTATATACCCCCCACCCTCTCTATATACCCCCCATCCTCTCTATATACCCCCCACCCTCTCTATATACCCCCCACCCTCTCTATATACCCCCACCCTCTCTATATACCCCCACCCTCTCTATATACCCCCACCCTCTCTATATACCCCCACCCTCTCTATATACCCCCACCCTCTCTATATACCCCCACCCTCTCTATATACCTCCACCCTCTCTATATACCCCCACCCTCTCTATATACCCCCACCCTCTCTATATACCCCCACCCTCTCTATATAACCCCCACCCTCTCTATATGCCCCCACCCTCTCTATATGCCCCCACCCTCTCTATATGCCCCACCCTCTCTATATACCCCCACCCTCTCTATACCCCCACCCTCTCTATATACCCCCACCCTCTCTATATACCCCCACCCTCTCTATATACCTCCACCCTCTATATACCCCCACCCCCTCTATATACCCCCACCCTCTCTAACCGTATATACCTTCACCCTCTCTCTCCTCATGCTGCCAACACCTCCACGCTGTGTCATTCAGCCGCTATATGGTCTCCTCATGCTGCCAACACCTCCACGCTGTGTCATTCAGCCGCTATATGGTCTCCTCATGCTGCCAACACCTCCAGGATGTGTCATTCAGTCGCTATATGGTCTCCTCATGCTTCAGCCTCATCCAAGCTGTGTCATTCAGCCGCTATATGGTCTCCTCATGCTGCCAACACCTCCACACTGTGTCATTCAGTCACTATATGGTCTCCTCATGCTGCCAACACCTCCACGCTGTGTCATTCAGCCACTATATGGTCTCCTCATGCTTCAGCCTCATCCAAGCTGTGTCATTCAGCCACTATATGGTCTCCTCATGCTGCCAACACCTCCAGGATGTGTCATTCAGTCACTATATGGTCTCCTCATGCTTCAGCCTCATCCAAGCTGTGTCATTCAGCCACTATATGGTCTCCTCATGCTGCCAACACCTCCACGCTGTGTCATTCAGTCACTATATGGTCTCCTCATGCTGCCAACAGCTCCACGCTGTGCCATTCAGCCACTATAAGGTGTCCTCATGCTGCCAGCACCTCCACGCTGTGTCATTCAGCCACTATATGGTCTCCTCATGCTGCCAACACCTCCAGGATGTGTCATTCAGTCACTATATGGTCTCCTCATGCTGCCAACACCTCCACACTGTGTCATTCAGTCACTATATGGTCTCCTCATGCTGCCAACACCTCCACGCTGTGTCATTCAGCCACTATATGGTGTCCTCATGCTGCCAACACCTCCACGCTGTGTCATTCAGCCATTATATGGTCTCCTCATGCTTCAACCTCATCCAAGCTGTGTCATTCAGCCACTATATGGTCTCCTCATGCTGCCAACACCTCCAGGATGTGTCATTCAGTCACTATATGGTCTCCTCATGCTTCAGCCTCATCCAAGCTGTGTCATTCAGCCACTATATGGTCTCCTCATGCTGCCAACACCTCCACGCTGTGTCATTCAGTCACTATATGGTCTCCTCATGCTGCCAACACCTCCAGGATGTGTCATTCAGTCACTATATGGTCTCCTCATGCTGCCAACACCTCAACACTGTGTCATTCAGCCACTATATGGTCTCCTCATGCTGCCAACACCTCAACACTGTGCCATTCAGTCACTATATGGTCTCCTCATGCTGCCAACACCTCCACCCTATGTCATTCAGCGACTATATGGTCTCCTCATGCTGCCAACACCTCCACACTGTGTCATTCAGTCACTATATGGTCTCCTCATGCTGCCAACACCTCCACGCTGTGTCATTCAGCCACTATATGGTGTTCTCATGCTGCCAACACCTCCACGCTGTGTCATTCAGCCACTATATGGTCTCCTCATGCTACCAACACCTCCACACTGTGTCATTCAGTCACTATATGGTCTCCTCATGCTGCCAACACCTCCACGCTGTGTCATTCAGCCACTATATGGTCTCCTCATGCTGCCAACACCTCCACACTGTGCCATTCAGCCACTATATGGTCTCCTCATGCTGCCAACACCTCCACGCTGTGTCATTCAGCAACTATATGGTCTCCTAATGCTGCCAACACCTCCACGCTGTGTCATTCAGCCACTATATGGTCTCCTCATGCTACCAACACCTCCACACTGTGTCATTCAGTCACTATATGGTCTCATGCTGCCAACACCTCCACGCTGTGTCATTCAGTCACTATATGGTCTCCTCATGCTGCCAACACCTCCACACTGTGTCATTCAGTCACTATATGGTCTCCTCATGCTGCCAACACCTCCACGCTGTGTCATTCAGCCACTATATGGTCTCCTCATGCTGCCAACACCTCCACGCGGTGTCATTCAGTCACTATATGGTCTCCTCATGCTGCCAACACCTCCACACTGTGTCATTCAGTCACTATATGGTCTCCTCATGCTGCCAACACCTCCACGCTGTGTCATTCAGCCACTATATGGTCTCCTCATGCTTCCAACACCTCCACACTGTGTCATTCAGTCACTATATGGTCTTCTCATGCTGCCAACACCTCCACGCTGTGTCATTCAGCCACTATATGGTCTCCTCATGCTGCCAACACCTCCACACTGTGCCATTCAGCCACTATATGGTCTCCTCATGCTGCCAACACCTCCACGCTGTGTCATTCAGCCGCTATATGGTGTCCTCATGCTGCCAACACCTCCACGCTGTGTCATTCAGCCGCTATATGGTGTCCTCATGCTGCCAACACCTCCACGCTGTGTCATTCAGCCATTATATGGTCTCCTCATGCTTCAGCCTCATCCAAGCTGTGTCATTCAGCCACTATATGGTCTCCTCATGCTGCCAACACCTCCAGGATGTGTCATTCAGTCACTATATGGTCTCCTCATGCTTCAGCATCATCCAAGCTGTGTCATTCAGCCGCTATATGGGCTCCTCATGCTGCCAACACCTCCACGCTGTGTCATTCAGCCGCTATATGGTCTCCTCATGCTGCCAGCACCTCCACGCTGTGTCATTCAGCCGCTATATGGTCTCCTCATGCTGCCAACACCTCCACACTGTGTCATTCAGTCACTATATGGTCTCCTCATGCTGCCAACACCTCCACGCTGTGTCATTCAGCCACTATATGGTGTCCTCATGCTGCCAACACCTCCACGCTGTGTCATTCAGCCATTATATGGTCTCCTCATGCTTCAGCCTCATCCAAGCTGTGTCATTCAGCCACTATATGGTCTCCTCATGCTGCACACACCTCCAGGATGTGTCATTCAGTCACTATATGGTCTCCTCATGCTTCAGCCTCATCCAAGCTGTGTCATTCAGCCACTATATGGTCTCCTCATGCTGCCAACACCTCCACGCTGTGTCATTCAGTCACTATATGGTCTCCTCATGCTGCCAACAGCTCCACGCTGTGCCATTCAGCCACTATAAGGTGTCCTCATGCTGCCAACACCTCCACACTGTGTCATTCAGCCACTATATGGTCTCCTCATGCTGCCAACACCTCCAGGATGTGTCATTCAGTCACTATATGGTCTCCTCATGCTGCCAACACCTCCACACTGTGTCATTCAGTCACTATATGGTCTCCTCATGCTGCCAACACCTCCACGCTGTGTCATTCAGCCACTATATGGTGTCCTCATGCTGCCAAAACCTCCACGCTTTGTCATTCAGCCATTATATGGTCCCCTCATGCTTCAACCTCATCCAAGCTGTGTCATTCAGCCACTATATGGTCTCCTCATGCTGCCAACACCTCCAGGATGTGTCATTCAGTCACTATATGGTCTCCTCATGCTTCAGCCTCATCCAAGCTGTGTCATTCAGCCACTATATGGTCTCCTCATGCTGCCAACACCTCCACGCTGTGTCATTCAGTCACTATATGGTCTCCTCATGCTGCCAACACCTCCAGGATGTGTCATTCAGTCACTATATGGTCTCCTCATGCTGCCAACACCTCCACACTGTGTCATTCAGTCACTATATGGTCTCCTCATGCTGCCAACACCTCCACGCTGTGTCATTCAGCCACTATATGGTCTCCTCATGCTGCCAACACCTCCACACTGTGTCATTCAGCCACTATATGGTCTCCTCATGCTGCCAACACCTCCACGCTGTGTCATTCAGCCACTATATGGTCTCCTCATGCTACCAACACCTCCACACTGTGTCATTCAGTCACTATATGGTCTCCTCATGCTGCCAACACCTCCATGCTGTGTCATTCAGTCACTATATGGTCTCCTCATGCTGCCAACACCTCCACACTGTGTCATTCAGTCACTATATGGTGTCCTCATGCTGCCAACACCTCAACACTGTGCCATTCAGTCACTATATGGTCTCCTCATGCTGCCAACACCTCCACGCTATGTCATTCAGCCACTATATGGTCTCCTCATGCTGCCAACACCTCCACACTGTGTAATTCAGTCACTATATGGTCTCCTCATGCTGCCAACACCTCCACGCTGTGTCATTCAGCCACTATATGGTGTCCTCATGCTGCCAACACCTCCACGCTGTGTCATTCAGCCACTATATGGTCTCCTCATGCTACCAACACCTCCACACTGTGTCATTCAGTCACTATATGGTCTCCTCATGCTGCCAACACCTCCACGCTGTGTCATTCAGCCACTATATGGTCTCCTCATGCTGCCAACACCTCCACACTGTGCCATTCAGCCACTATATGGTCTCCTCATGCTACCAACACCTCCACACTGTGTCATTCAGCCACTATATGGTCTCCTCATGCTACCAACACCTCCACACTGTGTCATTCAGCCACTATATGGTCTCCTCATGCTACCAACACCTCCACACTGTGTCATTCAGTCACTATATGGTCTCATGCTGCCAACACCTCCACGCTGTGTCATTCAGTCACTATATGGTCTCCTCATGCTGCCAACACCTCCACGCTGTGTCATTCAGCCACTATATGGTCTCCTCATGCTGCCAACACCTCCACACTGTGTCATTCAGCCACTATATGGTCTCCTCATGCTGCCAACACCTCCACGCTGTGTCATTCAGCCACTATATGGTCTCCTCATGCTACCAACACCTCCACACTGTGTCATTCAGCCACTATATGGTCTCCTCATGCTACCAACACCTCCACACTGTGTCATTCAGTCACTATATGGTCTCATGCTGCCAACACCTCCACACTGTGTCATTCAGTCACTATATGGTCTCCTCATGCTACCAACACCTCCACACTGTGTCATTCAGCCACTATATGGTCTCCTCATGCTACCAACACCTCCACACTGTGTCATTCAGTCACTATATGGTCTCATGCTGCCAACACCTCCACGCTGTGTCATTCAGTCACTATATGGTCTCCTCATGCTGCCAACACCTCCACGCTGTGTCATTCAGCCACTATATGGTCTCCTCATGCTACCAACACCTCCACACTGTGTCATTCAGTCACTATATGGTCTCATGCTGCCAACACCTCCACACTGTGTCATTCAGTCACTATATGGTCTCCTCATGCTACCAACACCTCCACACTGTGTCATTCAGCCACTATATGGTCTCCTCATGCTACCAACACCTCCACACTGTGTCATTCAGTCACTATATGGTCTCATGCTGCCAACACCTCCACGCTGTGTCATTCAGTCACTATATGGTCTCCTCATGCTGCCAACACCTCCACGCTGTGTCATTCAGCCACTATATGGTCTCCTCATGCTGCCAACACCTCCACACTGTGTCATTCAGCCACTATATGGTCTCCTCATGCTGCCAACACCTCCACGCTGTGTCATTCAGCCACTATATGGTCTCCTCATGCTACCAACACCTCCACACTGTGTCATTCAGTCACTATATGGTCTCCTCATGCTGCCAACACCTCCATGCTGTGTCATTCAGTCACTATATGGTCTCCTCATGCTGCCAACACCTCCACACTGTGTCATTCAGTCACTATATGGTGTCCTCATGCTGCCAACACCTCAACACTGTGCCATTCAGTCACTATATGGTCTCCTCATGCTGCCAACACCTCCACGCTATGTCATTCAGCCACTATATGGTCTCCTCATGCTGCCAACACCTCCACACTGTGTAATTCAGTCACTATATGGTCTCCTCATGCTGCCAACACCTCCACGCTGTGTCATTCAGCCACTATATGGTGTCCTCATGCTGCCAACACCTCCACGCTGTGTCATTCAGCCACTATATGGTCTCCTCATGCTACCAACACCTCCACACTGTGTCATTCAGTCACTATATGGTCTCCTCATGCTGCCAACACCTCCACGCTGTGTCATTCAGCCACTATATGGTCTCCTCATGCTGCCAACACCTCCACACTGTGCCATTCAGCCACTATATGGTCTCTTCATGCTGCCAACACCTCCACGCTGTGTCATTCAGCCACTATATGGTGTCCTCATGCTGCCAACACCTCCACACTGTGTCATTCAGCCACTATATGGTCTCCTAATGCTACCAACACCTCCACACTGTGTCATTCAGTCACTATATGGTCTCATGCTGCCAACACCTCCACGCTGTGTCATTCAGTCACTATATGGTCTCCTCATGCTACCAACACCTCCACACTGTGTCATTCAGCCACTATATGGTCTCCTCATGCTACCAACACCTCCACACTGTGTCATTCAGTCACTATATGGTCTCATGCTGCCAACACCTCCACACTGTGTCATTCAGCCACTATATGGTGTCCTCATGCTGCCAACACCTCCACGCTGTGTCATTCAGCCATTATATGGTCTCCTCATGCTTCAGCCTCATCCAAGCTGTGTCATTCAGCCACTATATGGTCTCCTCATGCTGCCAACACCTCCAGGATGTGTCATTCAGTCACTATATGGTCTCCTCATGCTTCAGCCTCATCCAAGCTGTGTCATTCAGCCACTATATGGTCTCCTCATGCTGCCAACACCTCCACGCTGTGTCATTCAGTCACTGTATGGTCTCCTCATGCTGCCAACAGCTCCACGCTGTGCCATTCAGCCACTATAAGGTGTCCTCATGCTGCCAACACCTCCACACTGTGTCATTCAGCCACTATATGGTCTCCTCATGCTGCCAACACCTCCAGGATGTGTCATTCAGTCACTATATGGTCTCCTCATGCTGCCAACACCTCCACACTGTGTCATTCAGTCACTATATGGTCTCCTCATGCTGCCAACACCTCCACGCTGTGTCATTCAGCCACTATATGGTGTCCTCATGCTGCCAACACCTCCACGCTTTGTCATTCAGCCATTATATGGTCCCCTCATGCTTCAACCTCATCCAAGCTGTGTCATTCAGCCACTATATGGTCTCCTCATGCTGCCAACACCTCCAGGATGTGTCATTCAGTCACTATATGGTCTCCTCATGCTTCAGCCTCATCAAAGCTGTGTCATTCAGCCACTATATGGTCTCCTCATGCTGCCAACACCTCCACGCTGTGTCATTCAGTCACTATATGGTCTCCTCATGCTGCCAACACCTCCAGGATGTGTCATTCAGTCACTATATGGTCTCCTCATGCTGCCAACACCTCCACACTGTGTCATTCAGTCACTATATGGTCTCCTCATGCTGCCAACACCTCCACGCTGTGTCATTCAGCCACTATATGGTCTCCTCATGCTGCCAACACCTCCACACTGTGTCATTCAGCCACTATATGGTCTCCTCATGCTGCCAACACCTCCACGCTGTGTCATTCAGCCACTATATGGTCTCCTCATGCTACCAACACCTCCACACTGTGTGATTCAGTCACTATATGGTCTCCTCATGCTGCCAACACCTCCATGCTGTGTCATTCAGTCACTATATGGTCTCCTCATGCTGCCAACACCTCCACACTGTGTCATTCAGTCACTATATGGTGTCCTCATGCTGCCAACACCTCAACACTGTGCCATTCAGTCACTATATGGTCTCCTCATGCTGCCAACACCTCCACGCTATGTCATTCAGCCACTATATGGTCTCCTCATGCTGCCAACACCTCCACACTGTGTCATTCAGTCACTATATGGTCTCCTCATGCTGCCAACACCTCCACGCTGTGTCATTCAGCCACTATATGGTGTCCTCATGCTGCCAACACCTCCATGCTGTGTCATTCAGCCACTATATGGTCTCCTCATGCTGCCAACACCTCCACGCTGTGTCATTCAGCCACTATATGGTCTCCTCATGCTACCAACACCTCCACACTGTGTCATTCAGTCACTATATGGTCTCATGCTGCCAACACCTCCACGCTGTGTCATTCAGTCACTATATGGTCTCCTCATGCTGCCAACACCTCCACGCTGTGTCATTCAGCCACTATATGGTCTCCTCATGCTACCAACACCTCCACACTGTGTCATTCAGTCACTATATGGTCTCATGCTGCCAACACCTCCACGCTGTGTCATTCAGTCACTATATGGTCTCCTCATGCTGCCAACACCTCCACGCTGTGTCATTCAGCCACTATATGGTCTCCTCATGCTACCAACACCTCCACACTGTGTCATTCAGTCACTATATGGTCTCATGCTGCCAACACCTCCACACTGTGTCATTCAGTCACTATATGGTCTCCTCATGCTACCAACACCTCCACACTGTGTCATTCAGCCACTATATGGTCTCCTCATGCTACCAACACCTCCACACTGTGTCATTCAGTCACTATATGGTCTCCTCATGCTGCCAACACCTCCACGCTGTGTCATTCAGCCACTATATGGTCTCCTCATGCTGCCAACACCTCCACACTGTGTCATTCAGCCACTATATGGTCTCCTCATGCTGCCAACACCTCCACGCTGTGTCATTCAGCCACTATATGGTCTCCTCATGCTACCAACACCTCCACACTGTGTCATTCAGTCACTATATGGTCTCCTCATGCTGCCAACACCTCCACGCTGTGTCATTCAGCCACTATATGGTCTCCTCATGCTGCCAACACCTCCACACTGTGTCATTCAGCCACTATATGGTCTCCTCATGCTGCCAACACCTCCACGCTGTGTCATTCAGCCACTATATGGTCTCCTCATGCTACCAACACCTCCACACTGTGTCATTCAGTCACTATATGGTCTCCTCATGCTGCCAACACCTCCATGCTGTGTCATTCAGTCACTATATGGTCTCCTCATGCTGCCAACACCTCCACACTGTGTCATTCAGTCACTATATGGTGTCCTCATGCTGCCAACACCTCAACACTGTGCCATTCAGTCACTATATGGTCTCCTCATGCTGCCAACACCTCCACGCTATGTCATTCAGCCACTATATGGTCTCCTCATGCTGCCAACACCTCCACACTGTGTAATTCAGTCACTATATGGTCTCCTCATGCTGCCACCACCTCCACGCTGTGTCATTAAGCCACTATATGGTGTCCTCATGCTGCCAACACCTCCACGCTGTGTCATTCAGCCACTATATGGTCTCCTCATGCTACCAACACCTCCACACTGTGTCATTCAGTCACTATATGGTCTCCTCATGCTGCCAACACCTCCACGCTGTGTCATTCAGCCACTATATGGTCTCCTCATGCTGCCAACACCTCCACACTGTGCCATTCAGCCACTATATGGTCTCCTCATGCTGCCAACACCTCCACGCTGTGTCATTCAGCCACTATATGGTGTCCTCATGCTGCCAACACCTCCACGCTGTGTCATTCAGCCACTATATGGTCTCCTCATGCTACCAACACCTCCACACTGTGTCATTCAGTCACTATATGGTCTCATGCTGCCAACACCTCCACACTGTGTCATTCAGTCACTATATGGTCTCCTCATGCTACCAACACCTCCACACTGTGTCATTCAGCCACTATATGGTCTCCTCATGCTACCAACACCTCCACACTGTGTCATTCAGTCACTATATGGTCTCATGCTGCCAACACCTCCACGCTGTGTCATTCAGTCACTATATGGTCTCCTCATGCTGCCAACACTTCCACGCTGTGTCATTCAGCCGCTATATGGTCTCCTCATGCTGCCAACACCTCCACACTGTGTCATTCAGTCACTATATGGTCTCCTCATGCTGCCAACACCTCCACACTGTGTCATTCAGCCACTATATGGTGTCCTCATGCTGCCAACACCTCCACGCTGTGTCATTCAGCCATTATATGGTCTCCTCATGCTTCAGCCTCATCCAAGCTGTGTCATTCAGCCACTATATGGTCTCCTCATGCTGCCAACACCTCCAGGATGTGTCATTCAGTCACTATATGGTCTCCTCATGCTTCAGCCTCATCCAAGCTGTGTCATTCAGCCACTATATGGTCTCCTCATGCTGCCAACACCTCCACGCTGTGTCATTCAGTCACTATATGGTCTCCTCATGCTGCCAACAGCTCCACGCTGTGCCATTCAGCCACTATAAGGTGTCCTCATGCTGCCAACACCTCCACACTGTGTCATTCAGCCACTATATGGTCTCCTCATGCTGCCAACACCTCCAGGATGTGTCATTCAGTCACTATATGGTCTCCTCATGCTGCCAACACCTCCACACTGTGTCATTCAGCCACTATATGGTCTCCTCATGCTGCCAACACCTCCAGGATGTGTCATTCAGTCACTATATGGTCTCCTCATGCTGCCAACACCTCCACACTGTGTCATTCAGTCACTATATGGTGTCCTCATGCTGCCAACACCTCCACGCTTTGTCATTCAGCCATTATATGGTCCCCTCATGCTTCAACCTCATCCAAGCTGTGTCATTCAGCCACTGTATGGTCTCCTCATGCTGCCAACACCTCCAGGATGTGTCATTCAGTCACTATATGGTCTCCTCATGCTTCAGCCTCATCCAAGCTGTGTCATTCAGCCACTATATGGTCTCCTCATGCTGCCAACACCTCCACGCTGTGTCATTCAGTCACTATATGGTCTCCTCATGCTGCCAACACCTCCAGGATGTGTCATTCAGTCACTATATGGTCTCCTCATGCTGCCAACACCTCCACACTGTGTCATTCAGTCACTATATGGTCTCCTCATGCTGCCAACACCTCCACGCTGTGTCATTCAGCCACTATATGGTCTCCTCATGCTGCCAACACTTCCACACTGTGTCATTCAGCCACTATATGGTCTCCTCATGCTGCCAACACCTCCACGCTGTGTCATTCAGCCACTATATGGTCTCCTCATGCTACCAACACCTCCACACTGTGTCATTCAGTCACTATATGGTCTCCTCATTGTCACGATGCCGGCTGGCAGGTAGTGGATCCTCTGTGCCAGAGAGGGATGGCGAGGGCCGCGCTAGTGGACCGGTTCTAAGCCACTACAGGTTTTCACCAGAGCCCGCCGCAAAGTGGGATGGTCTTGCTGCGGCGGTAGTGACCAGGTCGTATCCACTAGCAACGGCTCACCTCTCTGGCTGCTGAAGATAGGCGAGGTACAAGGGAGTAGGCAGAAGCAAAGTCGGACGTAGCAGAAGGTCGGGGGCAGGCGGCAAGGTTCGTAGTCAGGGGAGATAGCAGAAGTTCTGGTACACAGGCTTTAAACACACAAAACGCTTTCACTAGGCACAAGGGCAACAAGATCCGGCAAGGAAGTGCATGGGAGGAGGTTAGATATAGTCAGGGACCAGGTGGAAGCCAATTAAGCTAATTGGGCCAGGCACCAATCATTGGTGCACTGGCCCTTTAAGTCTCAGGGAGCTGGCGCGCGCGCGCCCTAGAGAGCGGAGCCGCGCGCGCCAGCACATGACAGCAGGGGACGGGAACGGGTAAGTGACCTGGGATGCGATTCGCGAGCGGGGCGCGTCCCGCTGTGCGAATCGCATCCCCAACGGCCATGACAGAGCAGCGCTCCCGGTCAGCGGGACTGACCGGGGAGCTGCAGGGAGAAAGACGCCGTGAGCGCTCCGGGGAGGAGCGGGGGCCCGGAGCGCTAGGCGTAACACTCATGCTGCCAACACCTCCATGCTGTGTCATTCAGTCACTATATGGTCTCCTCATGCTGCCAACACCTCCACACTGTGTCATTCAGTCACTATATGGTGTCCTCATGCTGCCAACACCTCAACACTGTGCCATTCAGTCACTATATGGTCTCCTCATGCTGCCAACACCTCCACGCTATGTCATTCAGCCACTATATGGTCTCCTCATGCTGCCAACACCTCCACACTGTGTCATTCAGTCACTATATGGTCTCCTCATGCTGCCAACACCTCCACGCTGTGTCATTCAGCCACTATATGGTGTCCTCATGCTACCAACACCTCCACACTGTGCCATTCAGCCACTATATGGTCTCCTCATGCTGCCAACACCTCCATGCTGTGTCATTCAGCCACTATATGGTCTCCTCATGCTGCCAACACCTCCACACTGTGTCATTCAGTCACTATATGGTCTCCTCATGCTGCCAACACCTCCACGCTGTGTCATTCAGCCACTATATGGTCTCCTCATGCTGCCAACACCTCCACACTGTGCCATTCAGCCACTATATGGTCTCCTCATGCTGCCAACACCTCCACGCTGTGTCATTCAGCCACTATATGGTGTCCTCATGCTCCCAACACCTCCACGCTGTGTCATTCAGCCACTATATGGTCTCCTCATGCTACCAACACCTCCACACTGTGTCATTCAGTCACTATATGGTCTCATGCTGCCAACACCTCCACACTGTGTCATTCAGTCACTATATGGTCTCCTCATGCTACCAACACCTCCACACTGTGTCATTCAGCCACTATATGGTCTCCTCATGCTACCAACACCTCCACACTGTGTCATTCAGTCACTATATGGTCTCATGCTGCCAACACCTCCACGCTGTGTCATTCAGTCACTATATGGTCTCCTCATGCTGCCAACACCTCCACACTGTGTCATTCAGTCACTATATGGTCTCCTCATGCTGCCAACACCTCCACGCTATGTCATTCAGCCACTATATGGTCTCCTCATGCTGCCAACACCTCCACACTGTGTCATTCAGTCACTATATGGTCTCCTCATGCTGCCAACACCTCCACGCTGTGTCATTCAGCCACTATATGGTCTCCTCATGCTGCCAACACCTCCACACTGTGCCATTCAGCCACTATATGGTCTCCTCATGCTGCCAACACCTCCACACTGTGCCATTCAGCCACTATATGGTCTCCTCATGCTGCCAACACCTCCACGCTGTGTCATTCAGCCACTATATGGTCTCCTCATGCTGCCAACACCTCCACACTGTGCCATTCAGTCACTATATGGTCTCCTCATGCTGCCAACACCTCCACACTGTGCCATTCAGCCACTATATGGTCTCCTCATGCTGCCAACACCTCCACGCTGTGTCATTTAGCCACTATATTGTCACGTCCTGGCGCGCGCGGCTCCGCTCTCTAGGGCGCGCGCGCCAGCTCTCTATGATTTAAAGGGCCAGTGCACCACTGATTGGTGCCTTGTCCAATCAGTGTAATTAACTCCCACCTGCTCTTCACCTTTATAACATCACTTCCCCTTCCCTGCATTGCCGGATCTTGTTGCCTTGTGCCAGTGAAAGCGTTTTGTGTATGTCCCAAGCCTGTGTTCCTGACCTTCTGCTATTGCCCCTGATTACGACCCTTGCTGCCTGCCCTGACTTTCTGCTACGTCCGACCTTGCTCTTGCCTTATCCCTTGTACCGCGCCTATCTTCAGCAGTCAGAGAGGTTGAGCCGTTGCTGGTGGATACGACCTGGTTGCTACCGCCGCAGCAAGACCATCCCGCTTTGCGGCGGGCTCTGGTGAATACCAGTAGCAACTTAGAACCCGTCCACCGGTACGGTCCACACCAATCCCTCTCTGACACAAAGGATCCACCTCCTGCCTGCCGAATCGTGACATATATGGTGTCCTTATGCTGGCCACACCTCCACGCTATGTCATTCAGTCACTACATGGTCTCCTGACACTGATGCCACCACCAGGCTCTGTCATTGTGCTGCTGTGCGGCAGTGATTCTAAAAGCGATACCGGTTATCTGCATGTTATTCTGAATAACAGTATTATTTCACTACCCCAGCACACTCCATATGCGTGTTAAAGCAAAGGGTTCTATACCCCTATTGAGGCTCTATGTAGGCTAGAAATAGCCTTTTTTAATATAGATTCGCAGCGAAAAAATTCTGATCGAAACAAGCTTTTTTGGGAAAATTCGGCAAATCGGCTTAATTGAATTTTTGAAAAGTTCGCTCATCTCTAGCTCTGACCTTACACGGTTCCTCTGACCTTACACGGTTCTTCTGACCTTACTCGGCTCCTCTGACCTTACTCGGCTCCTCTGACCTTACTCGGCTCCTCTGACCTTACACGGTTCCTCTGACCTTACACGGTTCCTCTTACCTTACACGGTTCCTCTTACCTTACACGGTTCCTCTTACCTTACACGGTTCCTCTGACCTTACTCGTCTCCTCTGACCTTACTCGGCTCCTCTGACCTTACACGGTTCCTCTGACCTTACACGGTTCCTCTGACCTTACACGGCTCCTCTGACCTTACACGGTTCCTCTGACCTTACACGGTTCCTCTGACCTTACACGGTTCCTCTGACCTTACACGGCTCCTCTGACCTTACTCGGCTCCTCTGACCTTACTCGGCTCCTCTGACCTTACACGGTTCCTCTGACCTTACACGGCTCCTCTGACCTTACTCGGCTCCTCTGACCTTACTCGGCTCCTCTGACCTTACACGGTTCCTCTGACCTTACACGGTTCCTCTGACCTTACACGGCTCCTCTGACCTTACTCGGCTCCTCTGACCTTACACGGTTCCTCTGACCTTACATGGTTCTTCTGACCTTACTCGTCTCCTCTGACCTTACACGGTTCCTCTGACCTTACACGGCTCCTCTGACCTTACATGGCTCCTCTGACCTTACACGGCTCCTCTGACCTTACACGGTTCCTGTGACCTTACACGGTTCCTGTGACCTTACACGGCTCCTGTGACCTTACACGGCTCCTCTGACCTTACACGGTTCCTCTGACCTTACACGGTTCCTCTGACCTTACACGGTTCCTCTGACCTTACACGGCTCCTCTGACCTTACACGGCTCCTCTGACCTTACTCGGCTCCTCTGACCTTACTCGGCTCCTCTGACCTTACACGGTTCCTCTGACCTTACACGGTTCTTCTGACCTTACTCGTCTCCTCTGACCTTACACGGCTCCTCTGACCTTACACGGTTCCTCTGACCTTACAAGGTTCCTGTGACCTTACACGGTTCCTGTGACCTTACACGGTTCCTGTGACCTTACACGGTTCCTCTGACCTTACACGGCTCCTCTGACCTTACACGGCTCCTCTGACCTTACACGGCTCCTCTGACCTTACACGGTTCCTCTGACCTTACAAGGTTCCTCTGACCTTACACGGCTCCTCTGACCTTACACGGCTCCTCTGACCTTACACGGCTCCTCTGACCTTACACGGCTCCTCTGACCTTACACGGTTCCTCTGACCTTACAAGGTTCCTGTGACTTTACATGGTGACTCATTTTACTCCACCCCGTGCATTTTATTTCTTTATTAATAACAATAAAATCAGATCCAGCGGGAGACACAAAGAGGAGGAGACACGAGGAGAAGTCACTGCAGAAAGTATAATTGTCCAAATAACAGATGATAGACATGGGACGATGTAGAGGAGTCCTCCGCTGGGACAACCTACAGGGCAAAAAGGGACTTACCCTGCAGCACATGGGGGCGTCCAGTCTGCACCTCCATAGAGGATACAGCCGGGGGCAAAACAACTATAAATAGGTCCAGGCCTGGGGCAGGATTATATCTATCAGGAAGGAGGAGCCATGGTGCAGACCCTGCCCCCGAAATTCTTCCCTGATCCCTGACCATGATAAACCCCCCCCATCCTTACCAATCCCTGTTATGTTCTTATAAACTCTACCATATGCCCCACCATCTGGTCACTACTAAACCCACCCATCTGGAGTTCCATCACTACTAAACCCAACCATCTGGGGTCACCATCACTACTAAACCCACCCATCTAGGGTCACCATCACTACTAAACCCACCCATCTGGTCACTACTAAACCCACCCATCTGGAGTCACCATCACTAGTAAACCCATCCATCTGGTCACTACTAAACCCACCCATCTGGGGTCACCATCACTACTAAACCCACCATTCTGGGGTCACCATCACTACTAAATCCACCCATCTGGGGACACCATCACTACTAAACCCACCCATCTGATCACTACTAAACCCACCATTCTGGGGTCACCATCACTACTAAATCCACCCATCTGGGGACACCATCACTACTAAACCCACCCATCTGGTCACTACTAAACCCACCCATCTGGGGTCACCATCACTACTAAACCCACCCATCTGGTCACTACTAAACCCACCCATCTGGGGTCACCATCACTACTAAACCCACCCATCTGGTCACTACTAAACCCACCCATCTGGGGTCACCATCACTACTAAACCCACCCATCTGGTCACTACTAAACCCACCCATCTGGGGTCACCATCACTACTAAACCCACCATTCTGGGGTCACCATCACTACTAAACCCACCCATCTGGGGTCACCATCACTACTAAACCCACCCATCTGGGGTCACCATCACTACTAAACCCACCCATCTGGGGTCACCATCACTACTAAACCCACCCATCTGGGGTCACCATCACTACTAAACCCACCCATCTAGGGTCACCATCACTACTAAACCCACCCATCTGGTCACTACTAAACCCACCCATCTGGGGTCACCATCACTACTAAACCCATCCATCTGGTCACTACTAAACCCACCCATCTGGGGTCACCATCACTACTAAACCCACCATTCTGGGGTCACCATCACTACTAAACCCACCCATCTGGGGTCACCATCACTACTAAACCCACCCATCTGGGGTCACCATCAATACTAAACCCACCCATCTGGGGTCACCATCACTACTAAACCCACCCATCTGGGGTCACCATCACTACTAAACCCACCCATCTGGGGTCACCATTATTACTAAACCTACCCATCTGGGGTCACCATCACTACCAAACCCACCCATCTGGGGTCACCATCACAACTAAACCCACTCATCTGGGGTCACCATCACTACTAAACCCACCCATCTGGGGTCACCATAGTCACTGGAGGCTTCTCCCATTTTGGGTACATATTTTGATGTTGGGGTCTAGTCAGATTAGAGACCACATATGCCCCGTATAGTCACACGGTCTTCTTTCCTATGAATTGGAGTGTTAATCCCATCCCCTTCTATAATGTCATATAATCCCATATAATCTCCAGTCTGAGCCTTAAAGGGGCTATGTCATCTACACATCCTAGTCTATATACCCTATTAGGGTAAATGGAGGCCGTAGAGGGGTGTATGTAGGCCATAGAGGGGTGTATGGAGGCTGTAGAGGGGTGTCTCCTGTCTGGGTCCCACTTTATCACCCCTGACAGCCCCATACCATCCATGTAATTGAGTGGCTGGCATGTAATGCCTCAGTTCTCCTGTAGTGGCCGCCAGATGGAGGTAGGTCACTTGGTGACTCCAGGAGCCGACTTCTTCTTTATGACATATTACACCAGTCCTCATTACAGATCCACCAGCCAGGACTATGGAGGAGGCTGCACATCCTCTACACCATTGGAACATGTGACCCATGGAGTCCTTGCGTGATACTCACAGTGGTGGCTCCACCATCACTCAGATATTAAGCATGAGTCTCATTGGACCCCTCCTGATCATCTAAACAGCGGATGGTCCTCAACATCATAAACAACACGTAGACAACGGACGGCGCAGATGGTCCTCAACATCATACACAACACGTAGACAACAGATGGCGGGGATGGTCCTCAACATCATACACAACACATAGACAATGGACGGCGAGGATGGTCCTCAACATCATACAGACAGAACACGTAAACAACGGACGGCGAGGATGGTCCTCAACATCATACAGACAGAACACGTAGACAACGGACGGCGAGGATGGTCCTCAACATTATACACAACACGTAGACAACGGACAGCGAGGATGGTCCTCAACATCATACACAATGTGTAGACAACGGACGGGGCGGATGTCCCTCAACATCATACACAACAAGTAGACTAAGGACAGTCCTCACCTTCATACACAACACGTAGACAACAGACAGTGCCAAAGGTCCTCAACATCATACACAACGTGTAGACAACAGACGGCGCAGATGTCCCTCAACATCATACACAACACATAGACAACGGACAGCGTGGATGATCCTCATCATCATACACAACACGTAGACAACGGACGGCGTGGATGATCCTCACCATCATACACAACGTGTAGACAACGGACACAGTGGATGGTCCTCAACATCATACACAACACGTAGACAATAGACACAGCGGATGGTCCGCACCATCATACACAACACGTAGACAACAGACATTGCTGAAAGATTCCTCAACATCATACACAACACGTAGACAACGGACAGCGAGGATGGTCCTCATCATCATACACAACACGTAGACAACGGATGGCGAGGATGGATCCCACCTTCATACACAACACGTAGACAATGGACGGCGAGGATGATCCTCAACATCATACACAACGTGTAGACAACGAATGGTGCCGATGGTCCTCATCATCATACACAACACGTGGAGAACGGACGGCGAGGATGGTCCTCCACATCATACACAACACGTAGACAACAGACGGCGAGGATGGTCCTCAACATCATACACAACACGTAGACAACGGACAGCGAGGATGGTCCTCATCATCATACACAACACATAGACAACGGATGGCGAGGATGGATCCCACAATCATACACAACACGTAGACAACGGACAGCGAGGATGGTCCTCATCATCATACACAACACGTAGACAACGGATGGCGAGGATGGATCCCACCATCATACACAACACGTAGACAATGGACGGCGAGGATGATCCTCAACATCATACACAACGTGTAGACAACGAATGGTGCCGATGGTCCTCATCATCATACACAACACGTGGAGAACGGACGGCGAGGATGGTCCTCCACATCATACACAACACGTAGACAACAGACGGCGAGGATGGTCCTCAACATCATACACAACACGTAGACAACAGACATTGCTGAAAGACTCCTCAACATCATACACAACACGTAGACAATGGACGGCATGGATGGTCCTCAACATCATACACAACACGTAGACAACGGACAGCGAGGATGGTCCTCATCATCATACACAACACATAGACAACGGATGGCGAGGATGGATCCCACCATCATACACAACACGTAGACAACGGACAGCGAGGATGGTCCTCATCATCATACACAACACGTAGACAACGGATGGCGAGGATGGATCCCACCATCATACACAACACGTAGACAATGGACGGCGAGGATGATCCTCAACATCATACACAACGTGTAGACAACGAATGGTGCCGATGGTCCTCATCATCATACACAACACGTGGAGAACGGACGGCGAGGATGGTCCTCCACATCATACACAACACGTAGACAACAGACGGCGAGGATGGTCCTCAACATCATACACAACACGTAGACAACAGAGGGCGAGGATGGTCCTCAACATCATACACAACACGTAGACAATGGACGGCGAGGATGATCCTCACCATCATTTACAACACGTAGACAACGGACGGCGAGGATGGTCCTCAACATCATACACAACACGCAGACGGCGAGGATGGTCCTCAACATCATACACAACACGTAGACAAAGGACGGCGAGGATGATCCTCAACATCATACACAACACGTAGACAACGGACACAGTGGATGGTCCTCAACATCATACACAACACGTAGACAACCAAGCCAAAGCGGGAAAGTGGTGAAAGCCAAAAAAAGAATGAATAGCAGAAGATGGTGGAAGGGGATCCAGATGGGACAGAGTGGGCCCCACTAGTTGGGACGTATTCAGGACAACATGGGGAGGTCTTCTGGAGGGGGGAAGTTGGCGGCAGCCTCATTGGCGGTCTGATCCTCTATGGATTGTGGGGTCTCCGTCTTTGGGAGTTCAGAGTCCGGAGGGCAGTTTTCTACATCTGTGGAGAGGAAATAAATACAAGACCTGTCATGGGAAGAGACTGGACCAGCACATTCAAATCTGTCAGAGCTACTGTGCAAGTGTGCACTACAAATACAATCCAATACAGATCCAATCCACTACAGATCCAGTCCACTAGAGACCCAGTCCACTACAGATCCAGTACAATACAGATCCAATCCACTACAGTACAGATCCACTACAATAGAGATCCAATCCACTACAGATCCAATCCACTACTGATCCAGTCCACTACAGATCCAGTCCACTACAGATCCAGTCCACTACAGATCCAGTCCACTACAATACAGATCCACTACAATACAGATCCAATTCACTACAGATCCAGTCCACTACAGATCCATTACAATCCAGATCCAATCCAGATCCAAGCCACTACAGATCCAATACAATACAGATCCAGTACAATCCAGATCCAATCCACTACAGATCCAATCCACTACAGATCCAGTCCACTAGAGACCCAGTCCACTACAGATCCAGTACAATACAGATCTAGTACAATACAGATCCAATCCACTACAGATCCAACCCACTACAGTACAGATCCACTACAATAGAGATCCAATCCACTACAGATCCAATCCACTACTGATCCAGTCCACTACAGATCCAGTCCACTACAGATCCAGTCCACTACAATACAGATCCACTACAATACAGATCCAGTCCACTACAGATCCAGTACAATCCAGATCCAATCCAGATCCAAGCACTACAGATCCAATACAATACAGATCCAATACAATACAGATCCAATCCAGATCCAATCCACTACAGATCCAATCCACTACAGATATAGGTCCACTACAGATCCAGTCCACTACAGATCCAGTTTAATACAGATCAATCCACTACAGATCCAATCCATTAAAGATCCAATACAATACAGATCCAGTCCATTACATATCCAGTCCACTACAGATCCAATCCACTAAAGATCCAGTACAATACAAATCGAGTACAATCCAGATCCAATCCAGATCCAATCCACTACAGATCCAATACAATACAGATCCAGTCCACTACAGATCCAGTACAATACAGATCCAATCACTACAGATCCAGTCCACTACAGATCAAGTACAATCCAGATCAGTACAATACAGATCCAATCCACTACAGATCCAATACAACACAGATCCAGTCCACTACAGATACAGTACAATGCAGATCCAATCCACTAAAGATTAAATCCACTACAGACCCCAATACATTACAGATCCAGTCCACTACAGATCCAATCCACTACAGATCCAATCCACTACATATCCAATCCACAACAGATCCAGTCCACTACAGATAAGGTACACTGAAGATCCAATCCACTACAGATCCAATCCACTAAAGATCCAGTGCAATACAGATCCAGTACAATACAGATCCAATTCAGATCCAATCACACTACAGATCCAATACAATACAGATCCAGTCCACTACAGATCCAATCCACTACAGATCCAGTCCACTACAGATCCAGTCCACTACAGATCCAGTCCACTACAGATCCAGTCCACTACAGATCACATCCACTGCAGATCCAGTCCACTACAGATCCAATCCGCTAAAGATCAAGTACAATCCAGATCCAGTACAATACAGATCCAATCCACTACAGATCCAGTCCACTACATATCCAATCCACAACAGATCCAGCCACTACAGATAAAGTACACTACAGATCCAATCCACTACAGATCCAATCCACTATAGACAGATCCAATACAGATCAAATAGAATGCTGGAGTGTTCACTATAAACTCCACCTACTATAATCTACTGTAGAATGCTGGTATATGTAGTACACGTCTATTATCTGTTATATATATATATAATGCTGGTATATGTAGTGTACACGTCTATTATCTGTTACATATATATATAATGCTGGTATATGTAGTACACGTCTATTATCTGTTATATATATATAATGCTGGTATATGTAGTACACGTCTATTATCTGTTACATATATATATAATGCTGGTATATGGAGTACACGTCTATTATCTGTTATATATATATATATATAATGCTGGTATATGTAGTACACGTCTATTATCTGTTATATATATATAATGCTGGTATATGTAGTACACGTCTATTATCTGTTATATATATATAATGCTGGTATATGTAGTACACGTCTATTATCTGTTATATATATATAATGCTGGTATATGTAGTACACATCTATTATCTGTTATATATATATAATGCTGGTATATGTAGTACACGTCTATTATCTGTTACATATATATATAATGCTGGTATATGTAGCACACGTCTATTATCTGTTTTATATATATATATATATATATAATGCTGGTATATGTAGTACACGGCTATTATCTGTTATATATATATAATGCTGGTATATGTAGTACACATCTATTATCTGTTATACTATATATATATAATGCTGGTATATGTAGTACACGTCTATTATCTGTTATATATATATATATATAATGCTGTATATGTAGTACACGTCTATTATCTGTTATATCTATAATGATGGTATATGTAGTACACATCTATTATCTGTTATATATATAATGCTGGTATATGTAGTACACATCTATTATGTGTTATATATATAATGCTGGTATATGTAGTACACGTCTATTATCTGTTATATATATATAATGCTAGTATATGTAGTACACATCTATTATGTGTTATATATATAATGCTGGTATATGTAGTACACGTCTATTATCTGTTATATATATATAATGCTGGTATATGTAGTACACGGTCTATTATCTGTTATATATATATATAATGCTGGTATATGTAGTACACGTCTATTATCTGTTATATATATATATATAATGCTGGTATATGTAGTACACGTCTATTATCTGTTATATATATATAATGCTGTATATGTAGTACACATCTATTATGTGTTATATATATAATGCTGGTATATGTAGTACACGTCTATTATCTGTTATATATATATAATGCTGGTATATGTAGTACACATCTATTATGTGTTATATTATAATGCTGATATATGTAGTACACGTCTATTATCTGTTATATATATATAATGCTGGTATATGTAGTACACGTCTATTATCTGTTATATATATATAATGCTGGTATATGTAGTACACATCTATTATCTGTTATATATATAATGCTGGTATATGTAGTACACATCTATTATGTGTTTATATATAATTGCTGGTATATGTAGTACACGTCTATTATCTGATATATAATGCTGGTATATGTAGTACACATCTATTATGTGTTATATATATAATGCTGATATATGTAGTACATGTCTATTATCTGTTATATATATATAATGCTGGTATATGTAGTACACGTCTATTATCTGTTATATATATATATAATGCTGGTATATGTAGTACACGTCTATTATCTGTTACATATATATATAATGCTGGTATATGTAGTACACGTCTATTTTCTGTTATATATATAATGCTGGTATATGTAGTACACGTCTATTATCTGTTATATATATAATGCTGGTATATGTAGTACACGTCTATTATCTGTTATATATATAATGCTGGTATATGTAGTACACGTCTATTATCTGTTATATATATATAATGCTGGTATATGTAGTACACGTCTATTATCTGTTATATATATATAATGCTGGTATATGTAGTACACGTCTATTATCTGTTATATATATATATATAATGCTGGTATATGTAGTACATGTCTATTATCTGTTATATATATATAATGCTGGTATATGTAGTACACGTCTATTATATGTTATATATATATAATGCTGGTATATGTAGTACACGTCTATTATCTGTTATATATATATATATAATGCTGGTATATGTAGTACACGTCTATTATCTGTTATATATATATATATAATGCTGGTATATGTAGTACATGTCTATTATCTGTTATATATATATAATGCTGGTATATGTAGTACACGTCTATTATCTGTTATATATATAATGCTGGTATATGTAGTACACGTCTATTATCTGTTATATATATATATAATGCTGGTATATGTAGTACACGTCTATTATCTGTTATATATATATAATGCTGTATATGTAGTACACGTCTATTATCTGTTATATATATATAATGCTGGTATATGTAGTACACGTCTATTATCTGTTATATATATATAATGCTGGTATATGTAGTACACGTCTATTATCTGTTATATATATATAATGCTGGTATATGTAGTACACGTCTATTATCTGTTATATATATATATAATGCTGGTATATATAGTACACGTCTATTATCTGTTACATATATATATAATGCTGGTATATGTAGTACACGTCTATTATGTGTTATATATAATGCTGGTATATGTAGTACACGTCTATTATCTGTTATATATATAATGCTGGTATATGTAGTACACGTCTATTATCTGTTATATATATAATGCTGGTATATGGAGTACACGTCTATTATCTGTTATATATATAATGCTGGTATATGTAGTACACGTCTATTATCTGTTATATATATATAATGCTGGTATATGTAGTACACGTCTATTATCTGTTATATATATATATATATAATGCTGGTATATGTAGTACATGTCTATTATCTGTTATATATATAATGCTGGTATATGTAGTACACGTCTATTATCTGTTATATATATATAATGCTGGTATATGTAGTACACGTCTATTATCTGTTATATATATATATAATGCTGGTATATGTAGTACACGTCTATTATCTGTTATATATATATATAATGCTGGTATATGTAGTACACGTCTATTATCTGTTATATATATATAATGCTGGTATATGTAGTACACGTCTATTATCTGTTATATATATATATATATATATATATAATGCTGGTATATGTAGTACACGTCTATTATCTGTTATATATATATATAATGCTGGTATATATAGTACACGTCTATTATCTGTTATATATATATATATATATATAATGCTGGTATATGTAGTACACGTCTATTATCTGTTATATATATATATATATAATGCTGGTATATGTAGTACACGTCTATTATCTGTTATATATATATATATAATGCTGGTATATGTAGTACACGTCTATTATCTGTTATATATATATAATGCTGGTATATGTAGTACACGTCTATTATCTGTTATATATATATATATATATATATATATATATATAATGCTGGTATATGTAGTACACGTCTATTATCTGTTATATATATATAATGCTGGTATATATAGTACACGTCTATTATCTGTTATATATATATATATATATAATGCTGGTATATGTAGTACACGTCTATTATCTGTTATATATATATATATATATATATATAATGCTGGTATATGTAGTACACGTCTATTATCTGTTATATATATATATAATGCTGGTATATGTAGTACACGTCTATTATCTGTTATATATATATAATGCTGTATATGTAGTACACGTCTATTATCTGTTACATATATATAATGCTGGTATATGGAGTACACGTCTATTATCTGTTATATATATATAATGCTGGTATATGTAGTACACGTCTATTATCTGTTATATATATATAATGCTGGTATATGTAGTACACGTCTATTATCTGTTATATATATAATGCTGGTATATGTAGTACAAGTCTATTATCTGTTATATATATATATATATAATGCTGGTATATGTAGTACACGTCTATTATCTGTTATATATATATATATATAATGCTGGTATATGTAGTACATGTCTATTATCTGTTATATATATAATGCTGGTATATGTAGTACACGTCTATTATCTGTTATATATATATAATGCTGGTATATGTAGTACACGTCTATTATCTGTTATATATATATATAATGCTGGTATATGTAGTACACGTCTATTATCTGTTATATATATAATGCTGGTATATGTAGTACACGTCTATTATCTGTTATATATATATATATATATATATATATATATATATATATATATATATAATGCTGGTATATGTAGTACACGTCTATTATCTGTTATATATATATAATGCTGGTATATGTAGTACACGTCTATTATCTGTTATATATATATATATATATATATATATAATGCTGGTATATGTAGTACACGTCTATTATCTGTTATATATATATATAATGCTGGTATATATAGTACACGTCTATTATCTGTTATATATATATATATATATATAATGCTGGTATATGTAGTACACGTCTATTATCTGTTATATATATATATATATAATGCTGGTATATGTAGTACACGTCTATTATCTGTTATATATATATATATAATGCTGGTATATGTAGTACACGTCTATTATCTGTTATATATATATAATGCTGGTATATGTAGTACACGTCTATTATCTGTTATATATATATATATATATATATATATATATATAATGCTGGTATATGTAGTACACGTCTATTATCTGTTATATATATATAATGCTGGTATATATAGTACACGTCTATTATCTGTTATATATATATATATATATAATGCTGGTATATGTAGTACACGTCTATTATCTGTTATATATATATATATATATAATGCTGGTATATGTAGTACACGTCTATTATCTGTTATATATATATATAATGCTGGTATATGTAGTACACGTCTATTATCTGTTATATATATATATATATATATATATATATATATAATGCTGGTATATGTAGTACACGTCTATTATCTGTTATATATATATAATGCTGGTATATATAGTACACGTCTATTATCTGTTATATATATATATATATATAATGCTGGTATATGTAGTACACGTCTATTATCTGTTATATATATATATATATATATAATGCTGGTATATGTAGTACACGTCTATTATCTGTTATATATATATATAATGCTGGTATATGTAGTACACGTCTATTATCTGTTATATATATATAATGCTGGTATATGTAGTACACGTCTATTATCTGTTATATATATATAATGCTGGTATATGTAGTACACGTCTATTATCTGTTATATATATAATGCTGGTATATGTAGTACAAGTCTATTATCTGTTATATATATATATATATAATGCTGGTATATGTAGTACACGTCTATTATCTGTTATATATATATATATATAATGCTGGTATATGTAGTACACGTCTATTATCTGTTTTATATATATATATATATAATACTGGTATATGTAGTACACGTCTATTATCTGTTATATATATAATGCTGGTATATGTAGTACACGTCTATTATCTGTTATATATATATAATGCTGGTATATGTAGTACACGTCTATTATCTGTTATATATATATAATGCTGGTATATGTAGTACACGTCTATTATCTGTTATATATATATAATGCTGGTATATGTAGTACACGTCTATTATCTGTTATATATATATAATGCTGGTATATGGAGTACACGTCTATTATCTGTTATATATATAATGCTGGTATATGTAGTACACGTCTATTATCTGTTATATATATATAATGCTGGTATATGTAGTACACGTCTATTATCTGTTTTATATATATAATGCTGGTATATGTAGTACACGTCTATTATCTGTTATATATATATAATGCTGGTATATGTAGTACACGTCTATTATCTGTTATATATATATAATGCTGGTATATGTAGTACACGTCTATTATCTGTTATATATAATGCTGGTATATGTAGTACACGTCTATTATCTGTTATATATAATGCTGGTATATGTAGTACACGTCTATTATCTGTTATATATATAATGCTGTATATGTAGTACACGTCTATTATCTGTTATATATATATAATGCTGTATATATAGTACACGTCTATTATCTGTTATATATATAATGCTGGTATATGTAGTACACGTCTATTATCTGTTATATATATATATAATGCTGTATATGTAGTACACGTCTATTATCTGTTACATATATATATATATAATGCTGTATATGTAGTACACGTCTATTATCTGTTATATATATATATATAATGCTGGTATATGTAGTACACGTCTATTATCTGTTATATATATATATAATGCTGTATATGTAGTACACGTCTATTATCTGTTACATATATATATAATGCTGGTATATGTAGTACACGTCTATTATCTGTTATATATATAATGCTGGTATATGTAGTACACGTCTATTATCTGTTATATATATATAATGCTGGTATATGTAGTACACGTCTATTATCTGTTATATATAATGCTGGTATATGTAGTACACGTCTATTATCTGTTATATATATATAATGCTGGTATATGTAGTACACGTCTATTATCTGTTACATATATATAATGCTGGTATATGTAGTACACGTCTATTATCTGTTATATATATAATGCTGGTATATGTAGTACACGTCTATTATCTGTTATATATAATGCTGTATATGTAGTACACGTCTATTATCTGTTATATATATATAATGCTGGTATATGTAGTACACGTCTATTATCTGTTATATATATATAATGCTGGTATATGTAGTACACGTCTATTATCTGTTATATATATATAATGCTGTATATGTAGTACACGTCTATTATCTGTTATATATATAATGCTGTATATGTAGTACACATCTATTATCTGTTATATATATAATGCTGTATATGTAGTACACGTCTATTATCTGTTATATATATATAATGCTGTATATGTAGTACACGTCTATTATCTGTTATATATATAATGCTGTATATGTAGTACACGTCTATTATCTGTTATATATATATAATGCTGGTATATGTAGTACACGTCTATTATCTGTTACATATATATAATGCTGGTATATGTAGTACACGTCTATTATCTGTTATATATATAATGCTGGTATATGTAGTACACGTCTATTATCTGTTATATATATAATGCTGGTATATGTAGTACACGTCTATTATCTGTTATATATATATAATGCTGGTATATGTAGTACACGTCTATTATCTGTTATATATATATAATGCTGGTATATGTAGTACACGTCTATTATCTGTTATATATATATAATGCTGGTATATGTAGTACACGTCTATTATCTGTTATATATATATAATGCTGGTATATGTAGTACACATCTATTATCTGTTATATATATATAATGCTGGTATATGTAGTACACGTCTATTATCTGTTATATATATATAATGCTGGTATATGTAGTACACGTCTATTATCTGTTATATATATATAATGCTGGTATATGTAGTACACGTCTATTATCTGTTATATATATATAATGCTGGTATATGTAGTACACGTCTATTATCTGTTACATATATAATGCTGGTATATGTAGTACACGTCTATTATCTGTTATATATATATAATGCTGGTATATGTAGTACACGTCTATTATCTGTTATATATATATAATGCTGGTATATGTAGTACACGTCTATTATCTGTTATATATATAATGCTGGTGTTACGCCTAGCGCTCCGGGTCCCCGCTCCTCCCCGGAGCGCTCACGGCGTCTTTCTCCCTGCAGCGCCCCGGTCGGTCCCGCTGACCGGGAGCGCTGCACTGTCTTGGCCGTTGGGGATGCGATTCGCACAGTGGGACGCGCCCGCTCGCGAATCGCATCCCAGGTCACTTACCCGTCCCGGTCCCCTGCTGTCATGTGCTGTCGCGCGCGGCTCCGCTCTCTAGGGCGCGCGCGCGCCAGCTCTCTGAGACTTAAAGGGCCAGTGCACCAATGATTGGTGCCTGGCCCAATTAGCTTAATTGGCTCCCACCTGCTCCCAGACTATATCTGACCTCCTCCCCTGCACTCCCTTGCCGGATCTTGTTGCCTTGTGCCAGTGAAAGCGTTTAGTGTGTCCAAAGCCTGTGTACCTGAACTTCTGCTATCCACCCTGACTACGAACCTTGCCGCCTGCCCCCGACCTTCTGCTACGTCTGACCTTGCCTCTGCCTAGTCCTTCTGTCCCACGCCTTCTCAGTAGTCAGAGAGGTTGAGCCGTTGCTAGTGGATACGACCTGGTTGCTACTGCCGCAGCAAGACCATCCCGCTTTGCGGCGGGCTCTGGTGAAAACCAGTAGCCTCTTAGAACCGGTCCACTAGCACGGTCCACGCCTATCCCTCTCTGACACAGAGGATCCACTACCTGGAAGCCGAATCGTGACAGCTGGTATATGTAGTACACGTCTATTATCTGTTATATATATATAATGCTGGTATATGGAGTACACGTCTATTATCTGTTATATATATATATAATGCTGGTATATGGAGTACACGTCTATTATCTGTTATATATATATAATGCTGGTATATGTAGTACACGTCTATTATCTGTTATATATATATAATGCTGGTATATGTAGTACACGTCTATTATCTGTTATATATATATAATGCTGGTATATGTAGTACACGTCTATTATCTGTTATATATATAATGCTGGTATATGTAGTACACGTCTATTATCTGTTATATATAATGCTGTATATGTAGTACACGTCTATTATCTGTTATATATATATAATGCTGGTATATGTAGTACACGTCTATTATCTGTTATATATATATAATGCTGGTATATGTAGTACACGTCTATTATCTGTTATATATATATAATGCTGTATATGTAGTACACGTCTATTATCTGTTATATATATAATGCTGTATATGTAGTACACATCTATTATCTGTTATATATATAATGCTGTATATGTAGTACACGTCTATTATCTGTTATATATATATAATGCTGTATATGTAGTACACGTCTATTATCTGTTATATATATAATGCTGTATATGTAGTACACGTCTATTATCTGTTATATATATATAATGCTGGTATATGTAGTACACGTCTATTATCTGTTACATATATATAATGCTGGTATATGTAGTACACGTCTATTATCTGTTATATATATAATGCTGGTATATGTAGTACACGTCTATTATCTGTTATATATATAATGCTGGTATATGTAGTACACGTCTATTATCTGTTATATATATATAATGCTGGTATATGTAGTACACGTCTATTATCTGTTATATATATATAATGCTGTATATGTAGTACACGTCTATTATCTGTTATATATAATGCTGGTATATGTAGTACACGTCTATTATCTGTTATATATATATAATGCTGGTATATGTAGTACACGTCTATTATCTGTTATATATATATAATGCTGGTATATGTAGTACACGTCTATTATCTGTTATATATATATAATGCTGGTATATGTAGTACACATCTATTATCTGTTATATATATATAATGCTGGTATATGTAGTACACGTCTATTATCTGTTATATATATATAATGCTGGTATATGTAGTACACGTCTATTATCTGTTATATATATATAATGCTGTATATGTAGTACACGTCTATTATCTGTTACATATATAATGCTGGTATATGTAGTACACGTCTATTATCTGTTATATATATATAATGCTGGTATATGTAGTACACGTCTATTATCTGTTATATATATATAATGCTGGTATATGTAGTACACGTCTATTATCTGTTATATATATATAATGCTGGTATATGTAGTACACGTCTATTATCTGTTACATATATAATGCTGGTATATGTAGTACACGTCTATTATCTGTTATATATATATAATGCTGGTATATGTAGTACACGTCTATTATCTGTTATATATATATAATGCTGGTATATGTAGTACACGTCTATTATCTGTTATATATATAATGCTGGTGTTACGCCTAGCGCTCCGGGTCCCCGCTCCTCCCCGGAGCGCTCACGGCGTCTTTCTCCCTGCAGCGCCCCGGTCGGTCCCGCTGACCGGGAGCGCTGCACTGTCTTGGCCGTTGGGGATGCGATTCGCACAGTGGGACGCGCCCGCTCGCGAATCGCATCCCAGGTCACTTACCCGTCCCGGTCCCCTGCTGTCATGTGCTGTCGCGCGCGGCTCCGCTCTCTAGGGCGCGCGCGCGCCAGCTCTCTGAGACTTAAAGGGCCAGTGCACCAATGATTGGTGCCTGGCCCAATTAGCTTAATTGGCTCCCACCTGCTCCCAGACTATATCTGACCTCCTCCCCTGCACTCCCTTGCCGGATCTTGTTGCCTTGTGCCAGTGAAAGCGTTTAGTGTGTCCAAAGCCTGTGTACCTGAACTTCTGCTATCCACCCTGACTACGAACCTTGCCGCCTGCCCCCGACCTTCTGCTACGTCTGACCTTGCCTCTGCCTAGTCCTTCTGTCCCACGCCTTCTCAGTAGTCAGAGAGGTTGAGCCGTTGCTAGTGGATACGACCTGGTTGCTACTGCCGCAGCAAGACCATCCCGCTTTGCGGCGGGCTCTGGTGAAAACCAGTAGCCTCTTAGAACCGGTCCACTAGCACGGTCCACGCCTATCCCTCTCTGACACAGAGGATCCACTACCTGGAAGCCGAATCGTGACAGCTGGTATATGTAGTACACGTCTATTATCTGTTATATATATATAATGCTGGTATATGGAGTACACGTCTATTATCTGTTATATATATATATAATGCTGGTATATGGAGTACACGTCTATTATCTGTTATATATATATAATGCTGGTATATGTAGTACACGTCTATTATCTGTTATATATATATAATGCTGGTATATGTAGTACACGTCTATTATCTGTTATATATATATAATGCTGGTATATGTAGTACACGTCTATTATCTGTTATATATATATATAATGCTGGTATATGTAGTACACGTCTATTATCTGTTATATATATAATGCTGTATATGTAGTACACGCCTATTATCTGTTATATATATATAATGCTGGTATATGTAGTACACGTCTATTATCTGTTATATATATATAATGCTGGTATATGGAGTACACATCTATTATCTGTTATATATATATAATGCTGTATATGTAGTACACGCCTATTATCTGTTATATATATATATAATGCTGGTATATGTAGTACACGTCTATTATCTGTTATATATATATAATGCTGTATATGTAGTACACGTCTATTATCTGTTACATATATATAATGCTGGTATATGTAGTACACGTCTATTATCTGTTATATATATATAATGCTGTATATGTAGTACACGTCTATTATCTGTTATATATATATAATGCTGTATATGTAGTACACGTCTATTATCTGTTATATATATATAATGCTGGTATATGTAGTACACGTCTATTATCTGTTATATATATATAATGCTGGTATATGGAGTACACGTCTATTATCTGTTATATATATATAATGCTGTATATGTAGTACACGTCTATTATCTGTTATATATATATAATGCTGGTATATGTAGTACACGTCTATTATCTGTTATATATATATAATGCTGGTATATGTAGTACACGTCTATTATCTGTTATATATATATAATGCTGGTATATGTAGTACACGTCTATTATCTGTTATATATATATAATGCTGGTATATGTAGTACACGTCTATTATCTGTTATATATATATAATGCTGGTATATGGAGTACACGTCTATTATCTGTTATATATATATAATGCTGTATATGTAGTACACGTCTATTATCTGTTATATATATATAATGCTGGTATATGTAGTACACGTCTATTATCTGTTATATATATATAATGCTGGTATATGTAGTACACGTCTATTATCTGTTATATATATATAATGCTGGTATATGTAGTACACGTCTATTATCTGTTATATATATATAATGCTGGTATATGTAGTACACGTCTATTATCTGTTATATATATATAATGCTGGTATATGTAGTACACGTCTATTATCTGTTATATATATATAATGCTGGTATATGTAGTACACGTCTATTATCTGTTATATATATATAATGCTGGTATATGTAGTACACGTCTATTATCTGTTATATATATATAATGCTGGTATATGTAGTACACGTCTATTATCTGTTATATATATATAATGCTGTATATGTAGTACACGTCTATTATCTGTTATATATATATAATGCTGTATATGTAGTACACGTCTATTATCTGTTATATATATATATAATGCTGGTATATGTAGTACACGTCTATTATCTGTTATATATATATATAATGCTGGTATATGTAGTACACGTCTATTATCTGTTATATATATATATAATGCTGGTATATGTAGTACACGTCTATTATCTGTTATATATATATATAATGCTGGTATATGTAGTACACGTCTATTATCTGTTATATATATATAATGCTGGTATATGTAGTACACGTCTATTATCTGTTATATATATATAATGCTGTATATGTAGTACACGTCTATTATCTGTTATATATATATAATGCTGGTATATGTAGTACACGTCTATTATCTGTTATATATATATAATGCTGGTATATGTAGTACACGTCTATTATCTGTTATATATATAATGCTGTATATGTAGTACACGTCTATTATCTGTTATATATATAATGCTGTATATGTAGTACACGTCTATTATCTGTTATATATATAATGCTGTATATGTAGTACACGTCTATTATCTGTTATATATATAATGCTGGTATATGTAGTACACGGCTATTATCTGTTATATATATATAATGCTGGTATATGTAGTACACGGCTATTATCTGTTATATATATATAATGCTGGTATATGTAGTACACGTCTATTATCTGTTATATATATATATAATGCTGGTATATGTAGTACGCGTCTATTATCTGTTATATATATATAATGCTGTATATGTAGTACACGTCTATTATCTGTTATATATATAATGCTGGTATATGTAGTACACGTCTATTATCTGTTATATATATAATGCTGGTATATGTAGTACACGTCTATTATCTGTTATATATATAATGCTGGTATATGTAGTACACGGCTATTATCTGTTATATATATAATGCTGGTATATGTAGTACACGGCTATTATCTGTTATATATATATAATGCTGGTATATGTAGTACACGTCTATTATGTGTTATGTAGTAATATAAAGTATTGGACTCACCTGTGACCCCTCCATTGTTAGCGCTCGGCGGCTGCTCCTGTAAAGGGAAGAAAGTGCCGGAGCCAATAGCGTCCCGGGGGCCAAACGTGTCCATCTCATGGCCCCTGATGTCTGAAGAAGAAAACATCATCAATGATACTAAGATACCCCCAGGGATGGACCTTATACTGTATATTACACCTCTCCCCTTATACTGTATATTACACCTCTCCCCTTATACTGTATATTACACCTCTCCCCTTATACTGTATATTGCACCTCTCTCCTTATACTGTATATTACACCTCTCTCCTTATACTGTATATTACACCTCTCCCCTTATACTGTATATTACACCTCTCCCCTTATACTGTATATTACACCTCTCCCCTTATACTGTATATTACACCTCTCCCCTTATACTGTATATTACACCTCGACCCTTATACTGTATATTGCACCTCTCCCCTTATACTGTATATTGCACCTCTCCCCTTATACTGTATATTACACCTCTCCCCTAATACTGTATATTACACCTCTCCCCTAATACTGTATATTACACCTCTCCCCTAATACTGTATATTACACCTCTCCCCTTATACTGTATATTACACCTCTCTCCTTATACTGTATATTACGCCTCTCCCCTTATACTGTATATTACGCCTCTCCCCTTATACTGTATATTACGCCTCTCCCCTTATACTGTATATTACGCCTCTCCCCTTATACTGTATATTGCGCCTCTCCCCTTATACTGTATATTACGCCTCTCCCCTTATACTGTATATTACGCCTCTCCCCTTATACTGTATATTACGCCTCTCCCCTTATACTGTATATTACGCCTCTCCCCTTATACTGTATATTACGCCTCTCTCCTTATACTGTATATTACGCCTCTCTCCTTATATTGTATATTACGCCTCTCTCCTTATACTGTATATTACGCCTCTCCCCTTATACTGTATATTACGCCTCTCCCCTTATACTGTATATTACGCCTCTCCCCTTATACTGTATATTACGCCTCTCCCCTTATACTGTATATTACGCCTCTCCCCTTATACTGTATATTACGCCTCTCCCCTTATACTGTATATTACGCCTCTCCCCTTATACTGTATATTACGCCTCTCCCCTTATACTGTATATGACGCCTCTCCCCTTATACTGTATATGACGCCTCTCCCCTTATACTGTATATTACACCTCTCCCCTTATACTGTATATTATACCTCTCCCCTTATACTGTATATTATACCTCTCCCCTTATACTGTATATTACACCTCTCCCCTTATACTGTATATTACACCTCTCCCCTTATACTGTATATTACACCTCTCTCCTTATACTGTATATGACACCTCTCCCCTTATACTGTATATTACACCTCTCCCCTTATACTGTATATTACACCTCTCTCCTTATACTGTATATTACACCTCTCCCCTTATACTGTATATTACACCTCTCCCCTTATACCGTATATTGCACCTCTCCCCTTATACCGTATATTACACCTCTCCCCTTATACCGTATATTACACCTCTCTCCTTATACCGTATATTACACCTCTCTCCTTATACTGTATATTACACCTCTCTCCTTATACCGTATATTACACCTCTCTCCTTATACCGTATATTACACCTCGACCCTTATACTGTATATTACACCTCGACCCTTATACTGTATATTGCACCTCTCCCCTTATACTGTATATTACACCTCTCCCCTTATACCGTATATTACACCACTCCCCTTATACTGTATATTACACCTCTCACCTTATACCGTATATTACACCTCTCCCCTTATACTGTATATTACACCTCTCACCTTATACTGTATATTACACCTCTCCCCTTATACTGTATATTACACCTCTCCCCTTATACTGTATATTGCACCTCTCCCCTTATACTGTATATTACACCTCTCCCCTTATACCGTATATTACACCACTCCCCTTATACTGTATATTACACCTCTCACCTTATACCGTATATTACACCTCTCCCCTTATACTGTATATTACACCTCTCACCTTCTAGTTTTGAACATTTTATTCTCCTCCAGAGGAAGCAGCTGACGGCGCCCAGAACAATGGAGACGAGTAGAAGGATTCCAGCAGAAGAGAGAGCGATAATCCCGTATAATTCATTACACCACCAGGCTGCAAAATGCAAATGTATATTACTTATACATACCCCAGAGCTGTACTCACTATTCTGCTGGTGAGGTCACTGTGTATATACATTTCTTATCCTGTACTGATCCTGAGTTATATCCTGTATTATACCCCAGAGCTGTACTCACTATTCTGCTGGTGAGATCACTGTGTACATACATTACATTACTTATCCTGTACTGATCCTGAGTTATATCCTGTATTATACCCCAGAGCTGTACTCACTATTCTGCTGGTGAGGTCACTGTGTACATACATTACATTACTTATCCTGTACTGATCCTGAGTTATATCCTGTATTATACTCCAGAGCTGTACTCACTATTCTGCTGGTGAGGTCACTGTGTACATACATTACATTACTTATCATGTACTGATCCTGAGTTATATCCTGTATTATACTCCAGAGCTGTACTCACTATTCTGCTGGTGAGGTCACTGTGTATATACATTACTTATCCTGTACTGATCCTGAGTTATATCCTGTATTATACCCCAGAGCTGTACTCACTATTCTGCTGGTGAGGTCACTGTGTACATACATTACATTACTTATCCTGTACTGATCCTGAGTTATATCCTGTAGATCTTTTATTAAAAAATATAAAACATTACAAAAAGAACGAACATCACCATAACAATAATACAAACAACATACACCTGTATAATATATACAAAAATGAGTCCATATTAGTCCAAAAATGTCCAACCAAGTATCTTCTGGTCCAGCCTCATTCTCACCAAACACACCGCTATAATAACAACAACTACTAAACACTCTACAATAATAATAATACTTACAGTAATAATAATAACAACAATAATAACTAAAAACTGGTCCGGTTGCATTTCCCCACCCAAAATAATAAATATAATAAATATGTGTCAAACCACCAACAAACACCGCAAACAGAAAAACAGAATATACAATGTTTATTTTATTTTTTTTTAATTTTTTTTGGCCCTGAGCTGGTCCCGCATCCCATGCCCCCAGTACATGATAACAGACGTCCATGAACCAGTCCAGGATTTTTTTTTTTTTTTTTAATAAAAGGTCCCACACAGAAACCCCCCTCCCCCCATCTACCCACCACCCAACCTAACACTAAACCCCAACACAACACAACCCCTAGAAAAAAAACAATATATATACATATATACACATATACATAAATGTACAAACAAAACAAATATATACAAAATAATACAAACTATACAAACCAAACAACAAACAACAATAAGGCTTTTCAATCACACAAACCCCTAAAGCTCAAGTTCAGTGCCTGCAAGCCCTATATTACCATACATCTACAGCACAAAACAAAAAGACTAATGTGCCAGCATCAGCCCACCACCAGGGGGAGACAACAGGCTAAGGCACTTTAAAGGCAGAGCCCCTCCACAGACGAGAGGCCCTGCCAGCACCCAGCCTCTCGTACTCCAGAGAACGCACCTTCACCAGGTCACCAAAAATGTTCCTAACCACCTCACCCACAGGGAGGATTTTACGCTGCGTCGACACTAAACACCGTGCGTTCCATGTGTAATACCTGACCACTGAGCTGACTAGGAATAAAGTGCACTGGTCCCAGCCTCCAAGGTTTCTGAATGCCCCATAGGCCCATTCCGCATAGGAGAGACTGGCCAGCCGAGGCCAACCAATGGAAGCGCCCACCCTGTTGTAAACCTCTGTGTTAAAGGGACAATGAAGCAGAAAATGCTCCATGCTTTCCAGCATGCCTCCACACTCTTCGCGGGGACATCCCCGGTCATCAGAGCTCCTGCACTTCAGATTGTCTCTCACACACAGTTTCCCATGGAAGCAGCGCCAAGTCAAGTCCCAAAACTTCAAGGGGATCCTGATAGAATTCAAAAGCTCTAAACCCACCTCCAGATCCCGACTTGGGCAGTCCTTGAGCGCCAATGGCCTCTGGAAATGAGAAGACAGGACCCTCTTGTCAAGGAATTTCCTCGACAGAGTCCTAATCTCCCACATCCCCAGACCCCACCGACGAATAACCTTCAGAGCCGGGGTAGCGTAAGCCGGGAGATGCCCGTGTGGTGTGCGAAGATCCTTCACTTGCCCTCCTGTCTCCCATTCCTGGAAGAAAGGCCGAAACCATCCCCTACAGGAGGATACCCACGGAGGAGCCCTCTCTGACCAGAGGTTTGCTATATTGGTCTTAAGAAAGGTATTCACTAGGAACACCACAGGGTTGACCATACACAACCCCCCAAGTCTCCTCGTACGGTAAGTAACCTCCCTCTTCACTAGGTTCAGTCTATTCCCCCATAACATTTGGAAGAACACACTGTAGACCCGGGTCCAAAGAGGTTCTGGCAACATGCATACACTGCCCAGATATATCAGCAAAGGGAGCAGGAAAGTTTTCATCAGGTTAACCCTTTCCCGGAGGGTCAAAGACCAACCCTTCCACTGATCCACCTTCTGAGCGGCGATCTTAAGCCTGCTGTCCCAGTTTTGTTTGGGGTAATCCCCTTGACCAAATTCGATGCCGAGGACTTTTGCGGATTCCTGGGGCTCTGGAAGGGCGTCCGGGAGATTAAAATCAGGATCTCCCCCTCCCAGCCAGAGACTCTCACACTTATCCTGATTGATCTTGGACCCGGATACCTCCGAGTAGCGGTCCACCTCTGACATCACCCATCTGCCCTCCTCTTGTGAGGAGACAAACACGGTGATATCATCAGCGTACGCTACCACCCTCAGAGCCGAATCCGGCACCGCCAGGTCCATTCTCACCCCCGCCAACGGTCCACAACCAATCCTTCTAAGGAAAGGATCGATTGCAAACACGTACAGCAAAGGGCTCAAAGGACAACCCTGACGGACACCAGACCCAACCTCAAAAGAGCGGCCAATCCAACCATTCACAAGCGGGAAACTCTCTGCCCCTACATACAAGGTCTTAAGCCAATCAACAAAACCCCCTGGCAGGCCATATCTCAGAAGGACAGACCAGAGGTACTCATGGTTAACCCGATCAAACGCTTTTGCCTGATCCAAGGACAGCAAATACCCCTTCCAGTGGCCAGCCCTACCCTGCTCCACAGCCTCTCGGACACTGAGCACAGCACTGAATGTACTGCGGCCCGGAACAGAGCAATGCTGAGCCCCCGAAAGGAGCCGGGGTGCAAACTCCACCAGCCGGTTAAACAGCACTTTTGCCAGAATCTTTCTGTCCGCATTGAGAAGTGCTATGGGACGCCAATTCTCAATGTGGGACGGGTCTTTACCCTTTGACAGGATGATCAGCGCTGACCTCCTCATTGACTTTGGCAGAGTGCCCGAGGATAGACACTCATTAAAAACCGCAGTCAAGAGGGGAACCAAAGTGTCCTTAAAGGTCTTATAGAACTCAGATGTTAAGCCATCCGGACCGGGTGACTTCTTGAGGGCAAGCCCATCAATAGCCATCCTGACTTCCTCTTCCCGGATCATCTCTGTCAAAACGTCAAGAGAGGGGTCTACTCCTGGTTCAGGGATGGTTTCAGCCAAGAAAGCTGACACCTTATCTCGATCTAGATCCTTCCTTCCCAAGAGGTGCGAGTAGAAGGATCTGACGACCTCCAGGATCCCTGATCTGGACCTTTTCAAGGATCCCGTACTATCAATCAGTCCTGAGACTATTTTACTATTCACTGACATCTTGCAGTTTCTGTAAGGGTCGGGCGAGCGGTACTTCCCGTAATCCCTCTCAAAAACCAAAGATGCGTGCCTATCGTACTGGCACTTCATCAGCAAGGACTTCACTCTGGAGATATCCTCTCGGCTACCTCCAGTCGAGACAAGGTTCTCAAGTTTCTTCCTCAGGCCCTGGTACAAGCGGTACCTATTTAGGCTTCTGAGGCCCGAGAGCTGGCGGAAGAATCTCGCAACCCTTTCCTTGAAGATCTCCCACCACTCTGACTTACTGTTACAAAGGCCCAGCAATGGTACCTGGCTCTGAAGAAAATCCTCAAAGGACTGTCTTATCTCCGCTTCTTCCAAGAGAGACGAATTCAGCTTCCAATAGCCTCTGCCCATCCGGGGGGTCTCTGTGACATTCAGAGAAAACAAAATTAAACAGTGATCGGAGAACTCCACCTCAACAACAGACACTGCTGAAGAGACGGCTTCCTCCTTTAAATAAAACCTGTCTATCCTAGACCTACAACTACCCCTATGATAGGTGAATCCCGCGTGGCCTGGGGTGTGCCGGATGTGGACATCCACCAGGCGAGCCTCACTCGCTATGCTATTAAGGGCGACGCTATCATAAGTCAGCTTGTCTCTGGCACCTCCCCTGTCTTGGGGCCTCGTGACAGCATTAAAGTCCCCTCCAAAGACCACCTGCCGACTTGTAAAAAGATAGGGCTTGATCCTCATAAAGAGGCACTTCCGGTCCCACTTAGACTGTGGGCCGTAGATGTTAATAAGGCGAAGTTCTTGTCCCCTCATGAGGACATCTAAGATCAGGCACCTTCCCATTTCTAACTCGATAACCCGTCGGCATTCTACCGCTGCGGTAAAAAGGACCGCCACTCCGCTATACGGCTCGGCCCCAAGAGACCAGTAGGAGGGCCCATTCCTCCACTCTCTTTTAGCCTTGTAGATAGATGACATATCTGTTAGCCTGGTCTCCTGCAAAAATAAAATATCAGCATTAATATGGGCAAAAAAATCATAGGCCGCAAATCGAGCCGTATCTGACTTAATGCTGGCAACATTAATGGATGCCAGAGTCAACGGAGAGGGTGCCGCCATCAAGGGTGATTGAGTTAGACAGCTTTCTTTTTCCCACTCCCCTTCTCACCCTCCACATCAGAAGAACTCTTCACCCTCTTTAGAGAAATGGAAGTGTCCATCTCACCAGACGTCGTTTTACTTTCCTCGTCTCCGGATTCTAGGCCAGTCCCTTCCCCCGAGGACATAACCTCCCCAGGGGAAGAGGACTCGGCGCCCCCTGGAAGCCCCTCTGCCACCTCCCCCTCATCCTCCCCTTCCGAAGAAGAGGAGGAGATGTCCCTGAGGGGTCGGAATCGATTGGAAAGGCCAACCAGAGGGGAGTCAGTTTTGCCTTCCTTTGGCACCTGGACCAGGGTGGGAGAAGATCTCAAATCTCCCTTTTTTTTTTTACTTGTACCCCGCTTTCGTGTCTCCTTCTGCCATCCCACATCATCCTCCTCCACGCTATCTGAGGAGATGGCACCTTCCTCATTCTGGATCCTCCTGACCTCCTCATTCAGCTCGCCATCCCTCAGGGTCTCAGCAGCAAGGTTGGCCTCTGGGACAGAATGAGAGGTCGTCCCAGTAACCCGGGCTTTCCCCATCACCCTATCCCTTTGGCGTTTATCAAGACGTCTTAGTTGGGCTGGTGTCTTTCTCTTGCTGTTCCTCACTGACCCCTCAGTTCCTCCACCCCTGCTAGTCCCCTCCCCAGCAGATTCCGGCTCGTGATCTTCACCCGCTGGGGACAAGACTGCATTAGCGAAAGAACGAGGGCAACGACTGAATGGGTGACCTAAGTCACCACACAGGTGACACCTAATCTCTGCACAAGATGCGGCAAGATGGCCTACACCCCCACACAAGGCACATTTCTGCACCGTACAGTTTGCACTGAAGTGTGTGGGGTCACCACATCTGTGACAGAGCTTCGGCTGACCCCGGTAGAAAATCTGGATACGATCCCTGCCGAGAAAGGCAGAGGATGGAATATGGGTAACTGTATTTCCTAAACGTTTAAGTTTTACCAAAAACGTCCAGGCTCCTGACCAGATGCCAAACTCGTCCCTGTTCTTCTGCGGGACCCCCATTACCTCACCATACCGTCCTAACCAGGTGATGATGTCAACACAAGAGAGTGATTCGTTACGGGTCAAAACGGTCACTCTCTTGATTTCGTTTTGACGAGACAATGCCTGTACGGCAAAGTCTCGCCAGCCGGGCTCATTCTTTACCAATTCATAATTCGACCAGAAAAGCTCAAGCCCCTCTGGCCGAACAAAACTGATATCGAATTCAGGAGCACCGTAGGGATGTATCAAGGCAAAGATATCAACTGCCTTGAAGCCCATCTTTAGCAAGAGCTCAACCACTTTGGTCCTTGAAGGACACATATCTTCGCCCTGCCACCGAAGACGGACCACATTCCTACGGTTACTACCTGCCCCGGCTGTTGGGAGGGACCACACAGTATCGCCCCCTCTTTCCTCTCGGAAGGCAGAGAGACCGTGTCTCTCTATCCAGAAGGACAGATCAACTGCTCTACCCTCTACATTAATCGACCTTTCCCCCTTTTTCAGAGCTTCCAGGAGACGTCGCTGCAATAAATCGTCCCTAGAGTCAGGAGACGAGGAAAGTATTCTACTTCCCCCAGCAGTGACATTGGCATAACTCCTATGATCTGTCACCACTGGGGGGGCAACCGGACCAGACCCTACACCTACACCACTTCTAATGACAACATCCCCACCACCCTCAATAACAACATTAGCACTTCCCCCAACAGCATTGTTTCCAATAACATCATCTGTAGTCCCATCACCACCCCTAATTTCAGCAACAGCAAAATCACCTTCTCCAATAACATTAACCTCCATCCGCTCCCCAGTCATACACCCCGTACCCCCATTTACCTTCTCATTCACACTGGCTGGACCAGAAACAGATAATCCGGCAAACGATGACGATGATGACATTTTTTCCCGTTTTGCCTCAGCATCACGGGGCACTAGGGCTGGGACAACCTCCGCTGGCCCTTTAAGGGACCGGGCAGCATGCTTGCCCGGTCTAGAGGAGGCCCCAGCCCTGTTCTTATTAGTGCCCTCCGCCTCATCAGCATCATCTCCAGTCTTTTCATGGCGCCGCTGATCAATGGGATCAGCGGCACCAATGCAAAATAAACGTTTTTCTTTACTTTTAGGAGTGTCTGTTATGCCCTTTGTTACCTCCGGCACTGAGTCACCCCCCTCTCCCACAGGGGAGCGAACTACAGCACCGGAGTCTGCCTCTCTGCCCACCGCTGGGCCGCCCTCACTGTACGGCCTTTCGGCCGATGCCTTCTCTGCTCCATCCCTGCTACTGCAAACAGGCATGGAGCTCTGCGCCCTTTTAGTATCTGTACTCTCCCCGCACCTTTGCACCGAGTCCACCACAGAACACGGGCTGGGCTGGGTAACGGGGCTTGCACAATGAGCTGACCCTGCGGCCGACTCAGGATTTACAGGGAGGGGGGTGTAGATGTAACTCACCACTTCTTGCTGCTTTGGCTTGGTCTTCTTTTTCTTCTTACCCCCAGGTGCCTCATTTGGGAGCTCATCTCCAAACACCAGGTTCTGAGGACACACTGGGGATTCCAGCATGCGGATCTGGGCCATTAGCGCCCCTCCCTGGTAGCTGCTGTCACTGTCCTCCCCTGAGTCGGCAGGTGATACTGCTGGTTGCTGTGCAGGGGGCCCACTGTAAGGGGCCTGCTGCTGTTGCCGCAGGCCACCAGGTGGATCTGGCTGTTGTTCTTCCTCCATCTCCTCCACATCATCCACCTGGCTCTCAGGTTGCAGCCCCATCAACCTTTTATTTTTATCTTCTTCTTTCACCCTGAAGCGCTCCTCATTTTCCAGTTTCTCTTTAAATGGACCACTCTTCTCCAATAATTCAGCTCTCCTCTCCTCCAAAACTTGTATTTCAGACATTAGTGTCTTTATCTGCTCCTGGATCTCTGTCTTTTTCCTTTTTGGAGTAATCTTGGCCTTGGCACGGGCACACCGCTGTTCCTCTCGGAGCCTCCTGATGGCCTTACAGGCGTCTTCATACTCACGGAGGTGACTTTTTACCCGGGAGGTATAGGTGGAAATAGACTCCCGGGTCCTCAGCACTCCCCAGCCTTCCTCACTGAGGTCGGCTTCACCTCCGTGAGCACTCTGCCTTCTTCCAGACAAACCCAGCTTTGCGCTGGCTGCACCCAGCTTTTCCGAGGAGGATCCAGCCTTGCAGCTTCTCACCTCTGTGGGGGGAGTTGGAGCAGCATTGCTGCGACTCCTAGTAGAACGCCTCACCCCCAAATCCTCCGATGTTCCGGCCGCTTGCTGGCTTCTACTGCTCCCCTGCGGCCTAGTCCGAGGAGCAGAAGCCTGGGCCTCGCCTCCCTCACTCATGCCTGGAAACCCACTCCCTCCCTGGGGAGGAGGAAGCAGGCCCCAGGTGGAACAGATGGTAATTCCCTGGAGCTCAGGAGACACAGCAGACACACAGCACAGCTGAAGCACGACCACACCCGCAACTAATTGGTCAGCACTCCAGAGCTGTACTCACTATTCTGCTGGTGAGATCACTGTGTACATACATTACATTACTTATCCTGTACTGATCCTGAGTTATATCCTGTATTATACTCCAGAGCTGCACTCACTATTCTGCTGGTGAGATCACTGTGTACATACATTACATTACTTATCCTGTACTGATCCTGAGTTATATCCTGTATTATACTCCAGAGCTGCACTCACTATTCTGCTGGTGAGGTCACTGTGTACATACATTACTTATCCTGTACTGATCCTGAGTTATATCCTGTAGATCTTTTATTAAAATTTCAAACATAACAATAAAAAAATTACAAAACATAAACATATCATATCCGACAGAACATATCAATAAAACGATCATAAAACCAACACCATAGCATAAAATACAACACCGGTCCACCCCACACTCATTCCTGCACACAAACAAATATATACAATATTTACAAAAGACATATTCCTATAATACCCATAATACCCATACCATACTAATAAACTATATGCACTAATATACACTAATACTAAATGTGATTTTCCTGGCCCAGTTGCAATACCAAAAACCCAATACCAGTGATATACCAAAAAGAATAACAACAACAACAATAATAATATATACAAAATAATAAAAACCAACACAAACAAAATAACACCACTTTTTTTTATTTTTCTATTTTTTTTTTTTATTTTTTTATTTTTTTATTTTTATTTTTTTTTTGGCCCTGAGCTGGTCCCGCATCCCATGCCCCCAGTACATGTTACCAGACGTCCATGAACCAGTCCAGGATTTTCTGTATTTATAAAAGTCCCATACAAACCCCCTCCCCCCTTTTTAACCCACCACCCAACCTAAACTAAACCCAATCCCCAGGTGGCATCACACAATATATACAATATATACATTACATAAAATATACACAGACTAACAATATATAAGTATACAAATAGACTACAACAATAAATACAATAACAAATACATATAACACTATAAGCCAAACAACAAACCCCTAAAGCTCAAGTTCAGCGCCTGCAAGCCCTATATTACCATAAACCAACTGCTCAAAACAAAAAGACTAATGTGCCAGCATCAGCCCACCACCAGGGGGAGACAACAGGCTAAGGCACTTTAAAGGCAGAGCCCCTCCATAGACGAGAGGCCCTGCCAGCACCCAGCCTCTCGTACTCCAGAGAACGCACCTTCATCAGGTCACCGAGAATGTTCCTAACCACCACATCCACAGGGAGGATTTTACGCTGCGTCGACACTAAACACCGTGCGTTCCACGTGTAGTACCTAACCACTGAGCTGACTAGGAATAAAGTGCACCGGTCCCAGCCTCCAAGGTTTCTGAATGCCCCATAGGCCCATTCCGCATAGGAGAGACTGGCCAGCCGAGGCCAACCAATGGAAGCGCCCACCCTGGTGTAAACCTCTGTGTTAAAGGGACAATGAAGCAGAAAATGCTCCATGCTTTCCAGCATGCCTCCACACTCTTCGCGGGGACATCCCCGGTCATCAGAGCTCCTGCACTTCAGATTGTCCCTCACACACAGTTTCCCATGGAAGCAGCGCCAAGTCAAGTCCCAAAACTTCAAGGGGATCCTGATAGAATTCAAAAGCTCTAAACCCACCTCCAGATCCCGACTTGGGCAGTCCTTGAGCGCCAATGGCCTCTGGAAATGAGAAGACAGGACCCTCTTGTCAAGGAATTTCCTCGACAGAGTCCTAATCTCCCCCATCCCCAGACCCCACCGACGAATAACCTTCAGAACCGGGGTAGCGTAAGCCGGGAGATGCCCGTGTGGTGTGCGAAGATCCTTCACTTGCCCTCCTGTCTCCCATTCCTGGAAGAAAGGCCGAAACCATCCCCTACAGGAGGATACCCACGGAGGAGCCCTCTCTGACCAGAGGTTTGCTATATTGGTCTTAAGAAAGGTATTCACTAGGAATACCACAGGGTTGACCATACACAACCCCCCTAGTCTCCTTGTACGGTAAGTAACCTCCCTCTTCACTAGGTTCAGTCTGTTCCCCCATAACATTTGGAAGAACACACTGTAGACCCGGGTCCAAAGAAGTTCTGGCAACATGCATACACTGCCCAGGTATATCAGTAAAGGGAGCAGGAATGTTTTGATCAGGTTAACCCTTTCCCGGAGGGTCAAAGACCAACCCTTCCACTGATCCACCTTCTGAGCGGCGATCTTAAGCCTGCTGTCCCAGTTTTGTTTGGGGTAATCCCCTTGGCCAAATTCGATGCCGAGAACTTTTGCAGATTCCTGGGGCTCTGGAAGGGCGTCCGGGAGATCAAAATTAGGATCTCCCCCTCCCAGCCAGAGACTCTCGCACTTATCCCGGTTGATCTTGGACCCGGATGCCTCCGAGTAGCGGTCCACCTCTGACATCACCCATTGGCCTTCCTCTTGTGAGGAGACAAACACGGTGACATCATCAGCATACGCTACCGCCCTCAGAGCCAAATCCGGCACCGCCAGGTCCATTCTCACCCCCGCCAACGGTCCACAATCAATCCTCCTAAGGAAAGGATCAATTGCAAACACGTACAGCAACGGGCTCAAAGGACAACCCTGACGGACACCAGACCCAACCTCAAAAGAGCAGCCAATCCAACCATTCACAAGCGGGAAACTCTCTGCCCCTGCGTACAAGGTCTTAAGCCAATCAACAAACCCCCCCGGCAGGCCATATCTCAGAAGGACAGACCAGAGGTACTCATGGTTAACCCGATCAAACGCTTTTGCCTGATCCAAGGACAGCAAGTACCCCTTCCAGTGGCCAGCCCTACCCTGCTCCACAGCCTCTCGGACACTGAGCACAGCACTAAATGTACTGCGGCCCGGAACAGAGCAATGCTGAGCCCCCGAAAGGAGCCGGGGTGCAAACTCCACCAGCCGGTTAAACAGCACTTTTGCCAGAATCTTTCGGTCCACATTGAGAAGCGCTATGGGACGCCAATTCTCAATGTGGAACGGGTCTTTACCCTTTGACAGGATGATCAGCGCTGACCTCCTCATTGACTTTGGCAGAGTGCCCGAGGATAGACACTCATTAAATACCTCGGTCAACAGGGGAACCAAAGTGTCCTTAAAGGTCTTATAGAACTCAGATGTTAAGCCATCTGGACCGGGTGACTTCTTGAGGGCAAGCCCATCAATAGCCATCCTGACTTCCTCTTCCCGGATCATCTCTGTCAAAACGTCAAGAGAGGGGTCTACTCCTAGTTCAGGGATGGTTTCAGCCAAGAAAGCTGACACCTTATCCCGATCTAGATCCTTCCTTCCCAAGAGGTGCGAGTAAAAGGATCTGATGACCTCCAAGATCCCTGATCTGGACCTTTTCAAGGATCCCGTACTATCAATCAGTCCTGAGACTACCTTACTATTCACTGACATCTTGCAGTTTCTGTAAGGGTCGGGCGAGCGGTACTTCCCGTAATCCCTCTCAAAAACCAAAGATGCGTGCCTATCGTACTGACACCTCATCAGCAAGGATTTCACTCTGGAGATATCATCACGACTACCTCCAGTCGAGACAAGGTGCTCAAGTTTCTTCCTCAGGCCCTGGTACAAACGGTACCTGTTTAGGCTTCTGAGGCCCGAGAGCTGGCGGAAGAATCTCGCAACCCTTTCCTTGAAGATCTCCCACCACTCTGACTTACTGCTACAAAGGCCCAGCAATGGTACCTGGCTCTGAAGAAAATCCTCAAAGGACTGTCTTATCTCCGCTTCTTCCAAGAGAGACGAATTCAGCTTCCAATAGCCTCTGCCCATCCGGGGGGTCTCTGTGACATTCAGAGAAAACAAAATTAAACAGTGATCGGAGAACTCCACCTCAACAACAGACACTGCTGAAGAGACGGCTTCCTCCTTTAAATAAAACCTGTCTATCCTAGACCTACAACTACCCCTATGATAGGTGAATCCCGCGTGGCCTGGGGTGTGCCGGATGTGGACATCCACCAGGCGAGCCTCACTCGCTATGCTATTAAGGGCGACGCTATCATAAGTCAGCTTGTCTCTGGCACCTCCCCTGTCTTGGGGCCTCGTGACAGCATTAAAGTCCCCTCCAAAGACCACCTGCCGACTTGTAAAAAGATAGGGCTTGATCCTCATAAAGAGGCACTTCCGGTCCCACTTAGACTGTGGGCCGTAGATGTTAATAAGGCGAAGTTCTTGTCCCCTCATGAGGACATCTAAGATCAGGCACCTCCCCATTTCTAACTCGATAACCCGTCAGCATTCTACCGCTGCGGTAAAAAGGACCGCCACTCCGCTATACGGCTCGGCCCCAAGAGACCAGTAGGAGGGCCCATTCCTCCACTCTCTTTTAGCCTTGTAGATAGATGACATGTCTGTTAGCCTGGTCTCCTGCAAAAATAAAATATCAGCATTAATATGGGCAAAAAAATCATAGGCAGCAAATCGAGCCGTATCTGACTTAATGCTGGCGACATTAATGGACGCCAGCGTCAACGGAGAGGGTGCCGCCATCAAGGGTGATTGAGTTAAACAGCTTTCTTTTTCCCACTCCCCTTCTCACCCTCCACATCAGAAGAACTCTTCACCCTCTTTAGAGAAATTGAAGTGTCCATCTCACCAGACGTCGTTTTACTTTCCTCGTCTCCGGATTCAAGGCCAGTCCCTTCCCCCGAGGACATAACCTCCCCAGGGGAAGAGGACTCGGCGCCCCCTGGAAGCCCCTCTGCCACCTCCCCCTCATCCTCCCCCTCCGAAGAAGAGGAGGAGACGTCCCTGAGGGGTCGGAATCGATTGGAAAGGCCAACCAGAGGGGAGTCAGTTTTGCCTTCCTGTGGCACCTGGACCAGGGTGGGAGAAGATCTCAAATCTCCCTTTTTTTTTTTACTTGTACCCCGCTTTCGTGTCTCCTTCTGCCATCCCACATCATCCTCCTCCACGCTATCTGAGGAGATGGCACCTTCCTCATTCTGGATCCTCCTGACCTCCTCATTCAGCTCGCCATCCCTCGGGGTCTCAGCAGCAAGGTTGGCCTCTGGGACAGAATGAGAGGTCGTCCCGGTGACCCGGGCTTTCCCCATCACCCTATCCCTTTGGCGTTTATCAAGACGTCTTAGTTGGGCTGGTGTCTTTTTCTTGCTGTTCCTCACTGACCCCTCAGTTCCTCCACCCCTGCTAGTCCCCTCCCCAGCAGATTCCGGCTCGTGATCTTCACCCGCTGGGGACAAGACTGCATTAGCGAAAGAACGAGGACAACGACTGAATGGGTGACCTAAGTCACCACACAGGTGACACCTAATCTCTGCACAAGATGCGGCAAGATGGCCTACACCCCCACACAAGGCACATTTCTGCACCGTACAGTTTGCACTGAAGTGTGTGGGGTCACCACATCTGTGACAGAGCTTCGGCTGACCCCGGTAGAAAATCTGGATACGATCCCTACCGAGAAAGGCAGAGGATGGAATATGGGTAACTGTATTTCCTGAACGTTTAAGTTTTACCAAAAACGTCCAGGCTCCTGACCAGATGCCAAACTCGTCCCTGTTCTTCTGCGGGACCCCCATTACCTCGCCATACCGTCCTAACCAGGTGATGATGTCAACACAAGAGAGTGATTCGTTACGGGTCAAAACGGTCACTCTCTTGATTTCGTTTTGGCGAGACAATGCCTGTATGGCAAAGTCTCGCCAGCCGGGCTCATTCTTTACCAATTCATAATTCGACCAGAAAAGCTCAAGCCCCTCTGGCCGAACAAAACTGATATCGAATTCAGGAGTACCGTAGGGATGTATCAAGGCGAAGATATCAACTGCCTTGAAGCCCATCTTTAGCAAGAGCTCAACCACTTTCGTCCTTGAAGGACACATATCTTCGCCCTGCCACCGAAGACGGACCACATTCCTACGGTTACTACCTGCCCCGGCTGTTGGGAGGGACCACACAGTATCGCCCCCTCTTTCCTCTCGGAAGGCAAAGAGACCGTGTCTCTCTATCCAGAAGGACAGATCAACTGCTCTACCCTCTACATTAATCGACCTTTCCCCCTTTTTCAGAGCTTCCAGGAGACGTCGCTGCAATAAACCGTCCCTAGAGTCAGGAGACGAGGAAAGTATTCTACTTCCCCCAGCAGTGACATTGGCATAACTCCTATGGTCTGTCACCACTGGGGGGGCAACCGGACCAGACCCTGCACCTACACCACTGCCGATGACAACATCCCCACCACCCCCAATGACAACATTAGCACCAACTCCAATAACATGGTCACCACCTCCCCCAAAAACACCTTCCCCAGTAACATCAATCTCCATCCTCTCCCCAGTCATACATCCCCCAACCCCATTTACCCCATCACTCACACTGGCTGGACCAGCAACAGGTAAACCGGCAAATGATGATGATGATGGTGATGTTGATGAAGATACATTTTCAGTCCGTTGTGCCTCGGCATCACGGGGCACTAGAGCTGGGACAACCTCCGCTGGCCCTTTAAGGGACCGGGCAGCATGCTTACCCAGTCTAGAGGAGGCCCCAGCCCTGTTCTTATTAGTGCCCTCCGCCTCATCAGCAATTTCTGCAGTCTTATCAGGGCGCCGCTGATCAATGGGATCAGCGGCGCCAATACAAAATAAGATTTGTTCTTTTCTTTTGGGAGCATCTGCTACATCTGTAGTCACCGCGACTACCTCCGGCACTGAGTCACCCCCCCCTCCCACAGGGGAGCGAACTACAGCACCGGAGTCTGCCTCTCTGCCCACCGCTGGGCCGCCCTCACTGTCCGGCCTTGCAGCCAGTGCCTTCTCTGCTCCATCCCTGCTACTGCAAACAGGCATGGAGTTTTGCGCCCTTTTAGTACCTGTACTCTCCCCGCTCCTTTGCACCGAGTCCACCACAGAACACGGGCTGGGCTGGGTAACGGGGCTTGCACAATGAGCTGACCCTGCGGCCGACTCAGGGTTTACAGGGAGGGGGGTGTAGATGTAACTCACCACTTCTTGCTGCTTTGGCTTGGTCTTCTTTTTCTTACCCCCAGGTGCCTCATTTGGGAACTCATCTCCGAACACCAGATTCTGAGGACACACTGGGGATTCCAGCATGCGGATCTGGGCCATTAGCGCCCCTCCCTGGTAGCTGTTGTCACTGTCTTCCCCTGAGTCGGCAGGTGATACTGCTGGCTGCTGTGCAGGGGGCCCACTGTACGGGGCCTGCTGCTGTTGCGACAGGCCACCAGGTGGATCTGGCTGTTGTTCTCCCTCTATCTCCTCCTCATCATCCACCTGGCTCTCAGGTTGCAGCCCCATCAACCTTCTCTGTTTCTTTTCATCCATATCTCTGAAACGCTCTTGATTTTTCAGCTTTTCTTTAAATGGACCACTCATCTCCAGCAATTCCTCCTTTCTTTCCTCCAAAGCATTTATTTCAGCCATCAGACCTTTTATCTGTGCCTGGACTTCAGGCTTCTTCTTCTTTGGGGTAACCTCCAGCCTAGAACGGACATGGCGAAGTTCCTCCTGAAGCCTCCTCACAGCTTTCCTGGCGTCTTCATACTCACGGAGGTGACTTACGACCCGGGTAGTATAGGTGGAAATAGACTCCCGGGTCCTCAGCACTCCCCAGCCTTCCTCACTGAGGTCGGCTTCACCTCCGTGAGTACTCTGCCTTCCTCCAGATGACCTTGGCTTTCTGCTGGCAGCACCCAGCTTTCCCAAATTGAGATCCTCGTTTCCAGAAACCTTTCGGCCTCTTGCCTCTGTGGGGGGTGTTGGAGTGACATTGCTGCGACTCCGGGTGGATCGCCTAACCCCCAGATCTTCTGATGTACAGGCCGCTTGCTGGCCTCTCCTGCCTCCCTGCGGCCTACTCCGGGAGGCAGAAGCCTGGGCCTCGCCTCCCTCACTCATCCCTGGAAACCCACTCCCTCCTTGGGGAGGAGAAAGCAGGTCCCAGGTGGAACAGGTGGTAATTCCCTGGAGCTCAGGAGGCACAGCAGACACCACCACACAGCTGAACTGAAGCAGAACCACACCCACAACTGATTGGCTCCCACTCCAGAGCTGTACTCACTATTCTGCTGGTGAGCTCACTGTGTACATTACATTACATTACTTATCCTGTACTGATCCTGAGTTATATCCTGTATTATACTCCAGAGCTGCGCTCACTATTCTGCTGGTGAGGTCACTGTGTACATACATTACATTACTTATCCTGTACTGATCCTGAGTTATATCCTGTAGATCTTTTATTAAAAAATATAAAACATTACAAAAAGAACGAACATCACCATTACACTAATACAAACAACATACACCTGTATAATATATACAAAAATGAGTCCATATTAGTCCAAAAATGTCCAACCAAGTATCTTCTGGTCCAGCCTCATTCTCACCAAACACACCGCTCTAATAACAACAACTACTAAACACTTTACAATAATAATAATACTTACAGTAATAATAATAACAACAATAATAACTAAAAACTGGTCCGGTTGCATTTCACCACCCAAAATAATAAATATGTGTCAAACCACCAACAAACACCGCAAACAGAAAAACAGAATATACAAAAATTTTTATTTTTTTATTTTTTTTTTGGCCCTGAGCTGGTCCCGCATCCCATGCCCCCAGTACATGATAACAGACGTCCATGAACCAGTCCAGGATTTTACTTATTTATTTTTTTAAATAAAAAGTCCCACACAGAATCCCCCCTCCCCCCATCTACCCACCACCCAACCTAACACTAAACCCCAACACAACACAACCCCTAGAAAAAAAAAATACAATATATACATATATACACATATACATAAATGTACAAACAAAACAAATATATACAAAATAATACAAACCAAACAACAAACAACAATAAGGCTTTTCAATCACACAAACCCCTAAAGCTCAAGTTCAGTGCCTGCAAGCCCTATATCACCATATATCTACAGCACAAAACAAAAAGACTAATGTGCCAGCATCAGCCCACCACCAGGGGGAGACAACAGGCTAAGGCACTTTAAAGGCAGAGCCCCCTCCACAGACGAGAGGCCCTGCCAGCACCCAGCCTCTCGTACTCCAGAGAACGCACCTTCACCAGGTCACCGAGAATGTTCCTAACCACCTCACCCACAGGGAGGATTTTACGCTGCGTCGACACTAAACACTGTGCATTCCACGTGTAGTACCTGATCACTGAGCTGACAAGGAATAAAGTGCACCGGTCCCAGCCTCCAAGGTTTCTGAATGCCCCATAGGCCCATTCCGCATAGGAGAGACTGGCCAGCCGAGGCCAACCAATGGAAGCGCCCACCCTGTTATAAACCTCTGTGTTAAAGGGACAATGAAGCAGAAAATGCTCCATGCTTTCCAGCATGCCTCCACACTCTTCGCGGGGACATCCCCGGTCATCAGAGCTCCTGCACTTCAGATTGTCCCTCACACACAGTTTCCCATGGAAGCAGCGCCAAGTCAAGTCCCAAAACTTCAAGGGGATCCTGATAGAATTCAAAAGCTCTAAACCCACCTCCAGATCCCGACTTGGGCAGTCCTTGAGCGCCAATGGCCTCTGGAAATGAGAAGACAGGACCCTCTTGTCAAGGAATTTCCTCGACAGAGTCCTAATCTCCCCCATCCCCAGACCCCACCGACGAATAACCTTCAGAACCGGGGTAGCGTAAGCCGGGAGATGCCCGTGTGGTGTGCGAAGATCCTTCACTTGCCCTCCTGTCTCCCATTCCTGGAAGAAAGGCCGAAACCATCCCCTACAGGAGGATACCCACGGAGGAGCCCTCTCTGACCAGAGGTTTGCTATATTGGTCTTAAGAAAGGTATTCACTAGGAACACCACAGGGTTGACCATACACAACCCCCCCTAGTCTCCTTGTACGGTAAGTAACCTCCCTCTTCACTAGGTTCAGTCTATTCCCCCATAACATTTGGAAGAACACACTGTAGACCCGGGTCCAAAGAGGTTCTGGCAACATGCATACACTGCCCAGATATATCAGCAAAGGGAGCAGGAAAGTTTTCATCAGGTTAACCCTTTCCCGGAGGGTCAAAGACCAACCCTTCCACTGATCCACATCTGAGCGGCGATCTTAAGCCTGCTGTCCCAGTTTTGTTTGGGGTAATCCCCGTGACCAAATTCGATGCCGAGGACTTTTGAGGATTCCTGGGGCTCTGGAAGGGCGTCCGGGAGGTTAAAATCAGGATCTCCCCCTCCCAGCCAGAGACTCTCACACTTATCCTGATTGATCTTGGACCCGGATGCCTCCGAGTAGCGGTCCACCTCTGACATCACCCATCTGCCCTCCTCTTGTGAGGAGACAAACACGGTGATATCATCAGCATACGCTACCGCCCTCAGAGCCGAATCCGGCACCGCCAGGTCCATTCTCACCCCCGCCAACGGTCCACAATCAATCCTTCTAAGGAAAGGATCGATTGCAAACACGTACAGCAAAGGGCTCAAAGGACAACCCTGACGGACACCAGACCCAACCTCAAAAGAGCGGCCAATCCAACCATTCACAAGCGGGAAACTCTCTGCCCCTACATACAAGGTCTTAAGCCAATCAACAAACCTCCCCGGCAGGCCATATCTCAGAAGAACAGACCAGAGGTACTCATGGTTAACCCGATCAAACGCTTTTGCCTGATCCAAGCACAGCAAGTACCCCTTCCAGTGGCCAGCCCTACCCTGCTCCACAGCCTCTCGGACACTGAGCACAGCACTAAATGTACTGCGGCCCGGAACAGAGCAATGCTGAGCCCCCGAAAGGAGCCGGGGTGCAAACTCCACCAGCCGGTTAAACAGCACTTTTGCCACAATCTTTCTGTCAGCATTGAGAAGCGCTATGGGACGCCAATTCTCAATGTGGGACGGGTCTTTACCCTTTGACAGGATGATCAGCGCTGACCTCCTCATTGACTTTGGCAGAGTGCCCGAGGATAGACACTCATTAAAAACCGCAGTCAAGAGGGGAACCAAAGTGTCCTTAAAGGTCTTATAGAACTCAGATGTTAAGCCATCCGGACCGGGTGACTTCTTGAGGGCAAGCCCATCAATAGCCATCCTGACTTCCTCTTCCCGGATCATCTCTGTCAAAACGTCAAGAGAGGGGTCTACTCCTGGTTCAGGGATGGTTTCAGCCAAGAAAGCTGATACCTTATCTCGATCTAGATCCTTCCTTCCCAAGAGGTGCGAGTAGAAGGATCTGACGACCTCCAGGATCCCTGATCTGGACCTTTTCAAGGATCCCGTACTATCAATCAGTCCTGAGACTATTTTACTATTCACTGACATCTTGCAGTTTCTGTAAGGGTCGGGCGAGCGGTACTTCCCGTAATCCCTCTCAAAAACCAAAGATGCGTGCCTATCGTACTGGCACTTCATCAGCAAGGACTTCACTCTGGAGATATCATCACGACTACCTCCAGTCGAGACAAGGTTCTCAAGTTTCTTCCTCGGGCCCTGGTACAAACGGTACCTGTTTAGGCTTCTGAGGCCCGAGAGCTGGCGGAAGAATCTCGCAACCCTTTCCTTGAAGATCTCCCACCACTCTGACTTACTGCTACAAAGGCCCAGCAATGGTACCTGGCTCTGAAGAAAATCCTCAAAGGACTGTCTTATCTCCGCTTCTTCCAAGAGAGACGAATTCAGCTTCCAATAGCCTCTGCCCATCCGGGGGGTCTCTGTGACATTCAGAGAAAACAAAATTAAACAGTGATCGGAGAACTCCACCTCAACAACAGATACTGCTGAAGAGACGGCCTCCTCCTTTAAATAAAACCTGTCTATCCTAGACCTACAACTACCCCTATGATAGGTGAATCCCGCGTGGCCTGGGGTGTGCCGGATGTGGACATCCACCAGGCGAGCCTCACTCGCTATGCTATTAAGGGCGACGCTATCATAAGTCAGCTTGTCTCTGGCACCTCCCCTGTCTTGGGGCCTCGTGACAGCATTAAAGTCCCCTCCAAAGACCACCTGCCGACTTGTAAAAAGATAGGGCTTGATCCTCATAAAGAGACACTTCCGGTCCCACTTAGACTGTGGGCCGTAGATGTTAATAAGGCGAAGTTCTTGTCCCTTCATGAGGACATCTAAGATCAGGCACCTCCCCATTTCTAACTCGATAACCCGTCGGCATTCTACCGCTGCGGTAAAAAGGACCGCCACTCCGCTATACGGCTCGGCCCCAAGAGACCAGTAGGAGGGCCCATTCCTCCACTCTCTTTTAGCCTTGTAGATAGATGACATATCTGTTAGCCTGGTCTCCTGCAAAAATAAAATATCAGCATTAATATGGGCAAAAAAATCATAGGCAGCAAATCGAGCCGTATCTGACTTTATGCTGGCAACATTAATGGATGCCAGAGTCAACGGAGAGGGTGCCGCCATCAAGGGTGATTGAGTTAGACAGCTTTCTTTTTCCCACCATCCTTCCCATCCACCCCACCACCCTCCTCATCAGATGATGGTTTACCCCTTTTAAGTGAAATAGATGTGTCCATTTTCCCTTTATATACATTTTCCTCGTCCCCTGACTCTGGGCCTGTCTCCCCCCCTGAAGACATAGATTCCCCAGGGAGAGAGGACTCAGCGTCTCCTGTGAGCCCCACCGCAACATCCGGAACCTCACCCCCAGCCACCCCCTCCTCCGAAGAGGAAATGTCGCGGAGGGCTCGGAACCGGTTGGAGAGACCAATCAGAGGGAGATCAGTTGTACCTTCCTTTGGCATCTGGCAGGTGGGAGAAGATCTTACATCTCTCCTTTTCTTATTCTTCCGAGTACCCCGCTTTGTTTCTGCCCATCCCCCACTGTCCTCATCCGCGCTCCCACCATGGGAGGACAGTGAGGAGACGGCATCCCCCTCTTTGTGGATCCTTCCAGTCTCCTCATCCAGTTCACTATCCCCCAGGGCCTCAGCAGTAAGACTGGCCGCAGGGACAGGATCAGGAGTCACCCCAGTTGGTTGATGCTCCTGTGAGTCCTGAATCTCCCTATCCCTTTGACGCTTCTCGAGACGCCTCAGTTGGGCAGGCGTCTTCTGCTTACTTTTCTTCCCTGGCCCCTGCACCCCTTCATCCCCGACAGCCATCCCCCCAGCAGAATCCACCTCACGGCTTACTCCCACCGGGGCAACAACCGCGTTGACAAAGGAACGAGGGCAGCGACTGAATGGGTGACCTAAGTCACCACACAGGTGACACCTAATCTCTGCACAAGATGTAGCGAGATGGCCTATTTCCCCACACAGAGTGCACTTCTGCACAGTGCAATTGGCACTAAAATGTGTGGGGTCACCACATCTGTGACAGAGCTTCGGCTGACCCTGGTAGAAGATCTGGATACGATCCCTTCCGAGGAAGGTCGCAGATGGTATATGGGTAACGGTGTTTCCTGAACGCCTAAGCTTGACCATAAACGTCCAGGCCCCTGACCAGATGCCATATTCATCCCTGTTCTTTTTTGGGACCTTCACCACCTCACCATACCGACCTAGCCACGTCATGATGTCAATACAAGAAAGCGATTCATTACGGGTTAAAACGGTCACCTTCTTGACATTATTTTGGCGAGACACTGCCTGAATGGCAAAGTCTCGCCAGCCGGGCTCATTCTTTACCAACTCATAATTCGACCAGAAGAGCTCAAGCCCCTCCGGCCGAACAAAGCTGATATCGAACTCAGGGGTACCATAAGGATGTATCAAGGCATAGATGTCAGCTGCCTTAAAGCCCAACTTCAGCAGAAGCTCAACAACTTTAGATCTTGGAGGACATGTATCACTGCCTCTCCACCTCAGCCGGACCACATTCCTACGGAGACCACCTGGCCCGGCTGTAGGGAGGGACCACACATTATCCCCCCCTCTTTCCTCTCGGAAGGCTGAAAGACCATGTCTCTCTATCCAGAAGGATAGATCAACCTCCCTACCCTCTACATTGATCGATCTCTCCCCTCTCCTTAAGGCCCCCAGGAGACGCTGCTGCAAACTGTTCTCCCCAGAGCCAGAGGACGAGGAAGCTGCCCCCCTTCCCCCAGCGGTGACATTCGCGTAGCTGCGGATGGGTGCTGCCACCGCTGGGGGTGCAACTGGACCAGGCCCTACATTCCCACCACTAATCTGTGCCCCTTCACCACCCTCCTCCACATAATCCATACCCAAACCATTGACCCCTATTTTAGCTAATGTGCCCCCCATACCTCCACCCGTGCTACAGCCCAAACCACCATTCAAAGCCCCAGACAGATTTTTAGTAACAGATGAATTATTCCCCTCATTCACACCCTCAGTCACTCCAACATTAACCTCCACATTCATACTGGCTGGACCGGTGCGTTCTGGCGCAGATTTTGTACTGTCAGCATCACTGGGTACCAGGGCTGGAGCCACCACCACAGGACAGGTCACCGGTCCCTTATACAAGGACCGGGAAGCCTGCCTAGCCTGTTTATTAGCGGCCCCAGCCCTGTTTTTACCGGTACCCTCCGCCTCATCCGTACTAGAATGTCCAGGTCCTGGGCGCCGCTGATCTGGATCAGCGGCACCAATGCAAAACAAAAGTTTTTTTCTACTTTTGGGAGAATCTATTTTTCCCTTAGCCACCACGACTACCTCCGGCACTGAGTCACCCCCCTCTCCCACAGGGGAGCGAACTACAGCACCGGAGTCTGCCTCTATGCCCACCGCTGGGCCGCCCTCACTGTACGGCCTTGCGGCCGATGCCTTCTCTGCTCCATCCCTGCTACTGCAAACAGGCATGGAGCTCTGCGCCCTTTTAGTATCTGTACTCTCCCCGCACCTTTGCACCGAGTCCACCACAGAACACGGGCTGGGCTGGGTAACGGGGCTTGCACAATGAGCTGACCCTGCGGCCGACTCAGGGTTTACAGGGAGGGGGGTGTAGATGTAACTCACCACTTCTTGCTGCTTTGGCTTGGTCTTCTTCTTGTACCCCCAGGTGCCTCATTTGGGAGCTCATCTCCAAACACCAGATTCTGAGGACACACTGGGGATTCCAGCATGCGGATCTGGGCCATTAGCGCCCCTCCCTGGTAGCTGCTGTCACTGTCCTCCCCTGAGTCGGTAGGTGATACTGCTGGTTGCTGTGCAGGGGGCCCACTGTACGGGGCCTGCTGCTGTTGCTGCAGGCCACCAGGTGGATCTGGCTGTTCTTCCTCCATCTCCTCCGCATCATCCACCTGGCTCTCAGGTTGCAGCCCCATCAACCTTTTATTTTCCTTTTCCTCCATTACCTTGAATCTTTCTCCATTTTCCAATTTTTCTTTAAATGGACCACTCTTCGCCAGTAATTCTCCTCTCCTCTCCTCCAAAGCTTGTATTTCAGCCATAAGTCTCTTTATCTGCCCCTGGATCTCCGTCTTTTTCTTTTTTGGAGTAATCTTGGCCTTGGCACGGGCACACCGCTGTTCCTCTCCGAGCCTCCTGATGGCCTTACAGGCGTCTTCATACTCACGGAGGTGACTTTTTACCCGGGACGTATAGGTGGAAATAGACTCCCGGGTCCTCAGCACTCCCCAGCCTTCCTCACTGAGGTCGGCTTCACCTCCGTGAGCACTCTGCCTCCTTCCTGATGAACCCAGCTTTCCGCTGGAAACACCCAGCTTTACCGAGGTGGATCCAGCCTTGGAGCTCCTCACCTCTGTGGGGGGAGGTGGAGCAGCATTGCTGCGACTCCTGGTGGAAAGCCTCACCCCCAAATCCTCCGATGTTCCGGCCGCTTGCTGGCTTCTACTGCTCCCCTGCGGCCTAGTCCGAGGAGCAGAAGCCTGGGCCTCGCCTCCCTCACTCATGCCTGGAAACCCACTCCCTCCCTGGGGAGGAGGAAGCAGGCCCCAGGTGGAACAGATGGAAATCCCTGGAGCTCAGGAGACACAGCAGACACACAGCACAGCTGAAGCACGACCACACCCGCAACTAATTGGTCAGCACTCCAGAGCTGTACTCACTATTCTGCTGGTGAGGTCACTGTGTACATACATTACATTACTTATCCTGTACTGATCCTGAGTTATATCCTGTATTATACTCCAGAGCTGTACTCACTATTCTGCTGGTGAGATCACTGTGTACATACATTACATTACTTATCCTGTACTGATCCTGAGTTATATCCTGTATTATACTCCAGAGCTGTACTCACTATTCTGCTGGTGAAGTCACTGTGTACATACATTACATTACTTATCCTGTACTGATCCTGAGTTATATCCTGTATTATACCCCAGAGCTGTACTCACTATTCTGCTGGTGAGGTCACTGTGTACATACATTACATTACTTATCCTGTACTGATCCTGAGTTATATCATGTATTATACCCCAGAGGTGTATTCACTATTCTGCTGGTGAGGTCACTGTGTACATACATTACATTACTTATCCTGTACTGATCCTGAGTTATATCCTGTATTATACCCCAGAGCTGTACTCACTATTCTGCTGGTGAGGTCACTGTGTACATACATTACATTACTTATCCTGTACTGATCCTGAGTTATATCCTGTAAATCTTTTTATTATAAAAATCTAAAACATAACAGACATAATCAATAATACATAACATAAACTCAGCTTACATGCGCCATAAATATGAAACAAAATAAGACAAATTGTCATTATAACAAAAACTAAACTTTTACCAGCCAGTCCAGTTTCAACTAAAACTAATTACGTACACGTATATATAAACTAATGAAATAATATGTGCACCCCAACCCCATACATCACACCAAATACACAAACAAAAACTCTGCCATGCCCGGCAATAGGAAATAAAAGCCATCCAAACCTGGACATAATGAAGATATTGACTAACAGGCAGCAGATACATTACAGACAACACTTACATATAAACATACATATAAACATACATATAAACATACATATAAACATACGTATAAACATAAACATACATATAAACATACATATAAACATACATATAAACATACGTATAAACATAAACATACATATAAACATACATATAAACATACATATAAACATACATATAAACATACGTATAAACATAAACATACATATAAACATACATATAAACATACATATAAACATACGTATAAACACAAACATACATATAAACATACATATAAACATACATATAAACATACATATAAACATACGTATAAACATAAACATACATATAAACATACATATAAACATAAACATACATATAAACATACATATAAACATACGTATAAACATACATATAAACATACGTATAAACATAAACATACATATAAACATACGTATAAACATAAACATACATATAAACATACATATAAACATACATATAAACATAAACATACATATAAACATACATATAAACATACGTATAAACATAAACATACATATAAACATACATATAAAGATACATATAAACATAAACATACATATAAACATACATATAAACATACATATAAACATACGTATAAACATACATATAAACATACATATAAACATACATATAAACATACATATAAACATACATATAAAGATACATATAAACATAAACATACATATAAACATACATATAAACATACATATAAACATACATACACTTTTTTTCATTTTTTTTTTTTTTCCCTTTTTCTCTCTCTCACCCACCAGCCGATCCCACACTCGCTCACACCCATCCTCACCACCATCATTAGCGGATATCACACTCATACCCATCCTCTCCTAATATATATATATATATAAAATAAAAAAAAATAAAAAAATAAAAACTCTAAACAAATAGATCCGGCTGCCTTAACTAAAACGAAAGGTAACTAAGCATTAGTAAGCATAAATATACGATAATACAGAAATACAGGTAAATGAATAACAACTCTTTCACTATCTAATCCCAAAGCCCCTCCAGCCCCTCTGGCCATGAGATGGTATCAATGTCCAGTCCAGTCCATAATCCACACCAGGAGCCGGGCATCATGGAGTCCAATATTGTTCATCAATGGCTCCACCCAGCTCACCTCTTACCCCCCATTCCCCCACCCAACCTATTCTATAGCCCCCTATATACATATATACAAGAAAGTAAAAGCAAGGCCTATTCAGCCATGCCACCAAAAGGTTTGCCGCACAACATAATTACTTAAACACATACTATATACTTATTAACATAAACATAACTATATACATAACATAACTATACATATAACTACATTACTATATACATAACATAACTATATACATAACATAACTATATACATAACATAACTATATACATAACTATACATATAACTACATTACTATATACATAACATAACTATATACATAACATAACTATATACATAACTATACATATAACTACATTACTATATACATAACATAACTATATACATAACATAACTATATACATATAACTACATTACTATATACATAACATAACTATATACATATAACTACATTACTATATACATAACATAACTATATACATAACATAACTATATACATAACATGACAATTGTAAGGCCCAAGTTCAGTTACCTGCAAGCCCTTCATACACTCATTTCTCTAAAACAAAACAAAAAGCTAAAGGTGACATGCGCCAGCCCTCCACCGGGATCAGAGTATGGCAGACCAGATACCAAATAATTTTTAAACCTATCCCTCACCTACTTTCCCTAGACTCACACTATCGCTGCCCCTAAAGTTTAAGCTGTCCCTACACACTGACCCTACACTGACCCTACCACTCTATCCCTAACCAGAATTAAGGTGCCTCCCCCAAAGGGTTCAGCATCTAGGGCACATCAAATGAAAACCCTCTCCATAGGAGAGAAGCCCTACTATTACCCAATCTGCCATACTCTAAAGACCTGATCTTCCCGAGGTCACCAGTGATATTCCTACAGACCTCCACCTCGGAGAGGACTTTTCGCTGTGTAGATACTAAACACCGTGCATTCCATGTGTGGTACCTAACCACTAAGCTAACTAAAAATAATGTGCACCGATCTCGGCCACCCAGGATCTTGAATGCTCCATAAGCCCACTCCGGATAGGCAAGGCCGGCAAGTTGACTCCAGCCGATGGAAGCGCCCACCCGGTTGTAGACCCCTATATTAAAGGGACAATGAAGCAGGAAGTGGTCCATGCTTTCCAGCGTGTTCCCGCACTCTTCTCGGGGACAGTCCCGGTCATCAGAGCTCCTACACTTCAGGTTGTCCCTTACACATAGCTTCCCCTGAAAGCAGCGCCAGGCCAAGTCCCAAAACTTCTGGGGGATCCGTTTCGAGTTCAAAAGACTTAAACCAACCCTCAGATCCCGACCTGGGCAGTCCCTGAGCGCCAGAGGCTTCTGGAAGTGGGTCAACAGAACCCGTTTGTCAAGGGAACGCCTTGACTGGGTCCTGATCTCCCACACTCCCAGACCCCACAGACGTATTGCCTTCAGAGTCGGGGTAGCGTAAGCCGGAAGATATCCATGGGGCGTATGGAGGTCCTTCACTTGCTCTCCTGTCTCCCATTCCTGGAAGAAAGGCCAAAACCATTCCCTACCCACGGAGGAGCCCTCTCTTTCCAGAGGTTTGCAATGTTGGCTTTCAAGAAGGTGTTCCTTAAGAACACCACAGGGTTTACCATAGATAAACCCCCTAGTCTCCTCGTGCGGTACGTAACCTCCCTCTTGACTAGGTTCATCCTGTTCCCCCATAACAGTTGGAAAAACAGGCTGTAGATCCTAGTATAGTAAGCCTCTGGCAAGATACATACACTGCCCAGATAGATAAACAAGGGGAGCAGGTACGATTTGATCAGGTGTACCCTTTCCCTGAGGGTCATAGACCAACCCTTCCACTGGTTCACCTTCTGAGTGGCATCTTGGAGCTTACCATCCCAGTTTTTGGTGGGATAATCATCCTGGCCGAATGTGATGCCCAAAACTTTTGCTGACTCTTGGAGCCCTGGAAGGGTGTCCGGGAGATCAAACGTGGGATCCCCCCCTCCCAGCCAGAGACTTTCACACTTATCCCGATTGATCTTGGACCCGGATGCCTCCGAATAACGATCCACCTCCGACATCACCACCTCGACCTCCACCCTCGAGGAGACGAAAATGGTGACATCATCAGCGTACGCCACCACTCTCTGGGCGACATCCAGCTCCGCCAGACTCATCCCGACTCCCGCTAACGGCCCACAATCTACCCTCCGGACGAAGGGATCGATTGCGAACACGTATAACAGCGGGCTCAAAGGACAACCCTGACGGACTCCGGACCCCACCCAGACCAACCGTTCACCAGTGGGAAACTCTCTGCCCCTGCATATATGGTGACAAGCCAATTCACAAAAGTACTCGGTAAGCCATATCTCAGGAGGACGGACCAGAGGTACTCGTGGTTCACCCGATCAAATGCTTTGGCCTGATCCAGGGACAACAAGTACCCCTTCCAGAGACCCGCACTACTCCGCTCCACTGCCTCCCTGACACTGAGGACAGCACTTAAGGTGCTTCGGCCCGGAACAGAGCAGTGCTGGGCCCCCGAAAGGAGCCGGGGTGCAAACTTCACCAACCGATTAAACAGTATCTTGGCCAGAAGCTTCCTGTCCGTATTGAGAAGAGCTATGGGCCTCCAATTCTCAATCCGGCTAGGATCTTTACCCTTTGAGAGAAGAATCAGGGCCGACCTCCTCATTGACTTCGGCAGAGTGCCCGAGGAGAGACACTCATTGAATACCTCAGTCAAGAAGGGAGCTAAAGACTCCTTAAAGGTCCTGTACCACTCGGATGTTAAGCCATCCGGACCTGGAGACTTCTTAGGGGCAAGCCCCTCGATCGCCAGTCTCACTTCCTCTTCCCTGATTTCTTCTGCCAAAACATCAAGAGAGGGGTCTACCCCTGGCTCAGGAATGGTTTCAGCCAGGAAAGCCGACATCTTGTCCCGATCTAGATCCTTCCTCCCCAAGAGGTGTGAGTAGAAGGATCTGACAACCTCCAGGATCCCTGATCTGGACCGATTCAGAGATCCCGTACTATCGATCAGTCCTGAAATGATTTTACTACTCACTGACATCTTACAGTTTCTGTAAGGGTCGGGCGAGCGGTACTTCCCGAAATCCCTCTCAAAAACCAAAGATGCGTGCCTATCGTACTGACACCTCATCAGCAAGGATTTCACTCTGGAGATATCCTCTCGGCTACCTCCAGTCGAGACGAGAAGCTCGAGTTTCCTCCTCAGACCCTGATATAGGCGGTACCTATTCAGGGACCTGAGGCTCGAGAGCTGGCGGAAGAACCCCGCAACCCGCTTCTTGAATATCTCCTACCACTCTGACTTACTACTACAAAGGCCCAGTAAAGGTACTTGACTCTGAAGAAAATCCTCAAAGGACTGTCTTATCTCCGCTTCCTCCAGGAGGGACGAATTCAGCTTCCAATAACCTTTACCCATCCGGGGGGTCTCTGAAACATTCAGGGAAAACAAAATCATACAGTGATCGGAGAACTCCACCTCAACCACGGACACTGCGGAAGAGACGGCTTCCTCCTTTAAATAAAACCTGTCTATCCTAGACCTGCAGCTACCTCGATGATAGGTGAAACCCGCGTGGCCTGAGGGGCTCCGGATGTGGGCATCCTCTAGGCGAGCTTCCCTAACTATATTATTGAGGGCCACACTATCGTAAGCCAGCGGACCATTGGAACCTCTCCTATCTTGGGACCTCGTGACATTATTGAAATCCCCTCCAAAAATCACTTGCCGGCTAGTAAAAAGAAAGGGCTTAATCCTCATAAAGAGATCTTTGCGGCCCCACTTGGTTTGTGGAGTGTAGATATTAATAAGCCGAAGCTCTTTCCCCTTCATGAGGACATCTAAGATCAGGCACCTCCCCATTTCTAACTCAATAACCCGCCGGCATTCAACCGGAGCCGTAAAAAGGACCGCCACCCCACTATACGGCTCAGCTGCAAGAGACCAGTGGGAGGGGCCGCGCCTCCACTCTCTTCTGGCTTTAACCAGAGACGCTAGATCTGACAACCTGGTCTCCTGTAAAAAGAAAATGTCGGCTTCAACACGGCCGAGAAAATCAAAGGCTGCGAATCTAGCCGTATCCGACTTTATACTGTTAGACAGTTAATAGATGCCAGCGTCAATGGGGTGAGTGCCGCCATCATGGGTGATTGAGTTAAACGGCCACACCTTTTATTTTTTCTTCCCCTTCTTCTTCGTCCCCTCATCCCCAGAAGAAGAAGAAAGGGCAGGACCACTTTTACACCTTTTTTTGACTCGCTTTGGTCCATATGGTCCCCGTCTCCGTCCGACCCCGGTCTAGCCCTGCCCTCCGAGGAAGGTGCCTCAACAGTACAGGGCCCAGTCCCCCCCCAGAGGCTCTTTCTCCCTAGGCACCTCGCCCTCACCTTCCCCCTCCAAGGAGGGGGAGGAGATGTTATCAAGGACGAGGTACCGGTTTGACAGGTCAACAAGAGGAGGGGCAGTCAGGCTTCCGTTTTGGACCCGGCCCGCAGTACGAGGGAGAGAGGGCTTGGACCTCTTCTTTCTCCCTTTCCTTTTGCCCTTGTCTTTCTTTTTGGCCTTCTCTACACTCTCCTCATCCACACTTTCATAGTGGGAGGAATCGGAAGAGTCGGCCATATTGCCTTCCTCTTTGCCCAGTCTCCTGATCTCCTCATCCAGCACGTCCTCCTCCAGGGCTTCAGTGATTTCAGGGCCAGCTTTAGGAGCAGGGGCCGGAGCTACCCCCCGTCACTTGGGCACTCTCCAGCTCCCTACTCCTCCTCCGATTTTCCTCCCGCCTTAGTTTGGCGAGGCCCTTCTTCCTCACTAGCCCTGGTGCGCCCCCATCCTTGCTTGTACCCTCTCCAGCCGAGGCAACTTCACAGCTCTCCCCAGCCGGAGCGGCCGCCGCACGGGCGAAGGCGCTAGGACAACGGCTAAAAGGGTGCCCGAGGACACCACACAGATGGCAGTGGATCTGCCTACAGGATGCGGCCAGATGACCCACCCCACCACACAAAGCACAGACCTGTACAGTACAGGCTGCGCTAAAATGGGTGGGGCTACCGCACCTGTGACAGACCTTAGGCTGTCCCTGGTAGAAGACCTGGATCCTGTAACGTCCAAGGAAGGCGGCTGACGGAATGTGGGCAACCGTACTCCCTGAACGCCTGAGTTTGACGGAAAACGTCCAGGCCCCGGACCAGATCCCGTGCACATCAAAGTTTATTTTGGGCATGTCCGTCACATCCCCTTACCGACCGAGCCAGGTCTTGATGTCATAACAAGAAAGTGACTCGTTACAGTCCTGACGGGAAATCGCCTTTACGGCAAAATCCCACCAGCCGGGCTCGTTCTTCGCCACCTCGTAGTTTGACCAGAAGAGTTCGAGACCCTCTGGCCAAACGAAACTGACGTCAAACTCGGATGAACCGTAGGGGTGGATCAGGGCAAAGATGTCACTTGCCCTGAATTCCATCTGTAGGAGGAGCTCAACCACTTTAGCGCGAGGTGGGCACGCATCCTCACCCCTCCAAATCAGATGGACCACATTCCTGCGGTTATTGTCCTGCCCGGTTGTTGGGAGGGACCAGACCACCTCCCCATACTGCTCTCGGAAAGCCCCCAAACCGTGCCTCTCTATCCAGAAAGACAGGTCGACCTCACCCCTTCCCTCTACCTGGATCGACCTGTCGCCCCTACGCAGAGCCTCCAGGAGGCGCTGTTGCAAGTAACCCCCGGGGCCGGACGGAGACGGGGACCCCCCTGGACCCCTGGCAGCGACATTAGCATAGCTCCTAGGAGCAGTCACCGCCGGGGGGGGGGGGCAGCCGGACCAGACCCAGACCCAGAACCACCATTCACACCACCACTCATATCATCCTTTTTTCCATCCTTCCCATTCGTACCACTACTCCCACCAACATTCACTCCACTGACACTCCTCTCATCCACAACACTACTACACTCATACCCTGCCTAACTGATTCTGGGCTGGCTGGGTATTGTAGCACCGCTGGCTTAACTGAATTCTTTTTTTCCGGCTTGGCTGCTGCTGGGGTCAATGCTGCTGACGATGGCTCCTCCTGAATGGGCAATGACGCCTCCTGAGTCTGGGGCTGCCCCACCGAGCGCACCCCAGCTCCTCCCACGGCGCCATTGCCGGACACTGATCCCGGCACTGGGACACTCCCCCCCCTCACAGGGGAGTGCCCCGCAGTGCCGGCAGAACACACTGTACTCGGGGGACCGCCCCCCGAGCACACGGACCCAACGCTCTCTGGCGCCCGGACACTCCCCCCCCCCCCCCTCACAGGGGAGTGCCCCGCGGCGCTATTAGTGCCCACAGTACTCGGGGAACCGATCCCCGAGCACACGGCAGCGTAGCTTGCCTCTAGCACTTGGACACGCCCCCTGCCACCCTGGGGCGGTCCTGCAGTGCCAGAGCTGCCCGGCATGAGCCCATCCTGCCCTTCCCTACCAACAGGATGGGTGAGCTTCACAACTATTGCGTCCTCAGCCTTTTCTGCCACCATACTGTACTCCCCATGCTGGCCCCGCTCCACCACAGGAACGGGGTCTGGCAGTTTGGGGGAGCCCGCAGCCTGAACCAGCTTTGCAGCTAGCCCAGACTGCTGGAAAGGGACAAATACATATTGCACCGTCTCCTTTGTATTGCGCTTCTTGGCCTTCTGCTTTACCACCACATCCTCACACTCATCGTCCCCAAAGGTGAAATTCTGGAGGTGGGCTGGGGACTCTTGGATCACAATTGCCCTAAATAGACCACAGCCTCACCCTCCACGTCATCCTCCTCACTCTCACTTGGTGGTAGTGCCACCTGTCAAGCCTCAATGTAGCTGTCCTGGGTCTTTGTGTCACAGGGAGCAGCTACAACTTTCACACTTTCCTCCATCTTCTCCTCTTCCTCCTTTACATCTTCTCCACCATCCTCACTATCTTCACTACCACTACTCTCCCCATCATCCACCTCCACCTTAACTGGGGATTTCATGGTGGCAAACCGATCGCTGTTGATCAGTTTCTCCTTAAAGAGACCGCTCCCCTCCCGTATCTCCGCTCTCCTCGCCTCCAGCTTCACAATCTCACCCTTCAGCGATGTCATCCTCTTCTTCAGTTCTGGCTTGTTCTTTCTGGATCCAGCGCTCATCAGACTCTGGGCCGCACACAGATCCTCTCTGGCTATCCTCAGTTCCCTTCCGCGCTGATCATACTCCGCAAACCTTGCGGCCATGCGGGAGCAGTACGTGGAGCTGGACTCCCCGGGCCCACTCTCCGACCCCATATCTACACACTGCTTTTCCGTGCCCTTCTTCCACCTGTGGATCTCTGGCTGGCACCCGTAGCCTGAGAAGAAGAGCCTGCATTGCTGCAGACTCCGACAGCCATTGTTCCGGCCGGGAGAAGATCTGGCAAAGTTTTCACTCCACTCCCCGCCATCCTAGAACGGGAAGTGGAGCCATGAGGCTCCATTTCAGGAGGCTCTTCCCCAGGAATCTGCCACCTTCCTGGGAAAGCAGGTGGAAAAATCAGCCTCTCTCCTCTGGAAGTCTGGAGTCTCAGGAGCTCAGCAACAAACACACACACCAAGTGACCACACCCTCCAGAGCTGTACTCACTATTCTGCTGGTGAGGTCACTGTGTACATACATTACATTACTTATCCTGTACTGATCCTGAGTTATATCCTGTATTATACTTCAGAGCTGTACTCACTATTCTGCTGGTGAGGTCACTGTGTACATACATTACATTACTTATCCTGTACTGATCCTGAGTTTTTTTTTTTTAATATATTTTATTCACGGATCCAGAGCATGTACAAAGCATATATGACAAAGGTGCATTGAAATCAGTCAGAATCTGGAACAACAATACAATGTCAGGATAATAGGTCAAAAGTATCGTCTGGATCCAGTTTGTAATACGGAGGATTACCCCCAAAATATAGGAAATAACAAGTAACAACTGTGAAACAAAACCTCAAATCTCCCAAGGAAGGCTGCACCATCCCCACCCCGAGTACAGTGTCGTGCCTATGTAGGGTATTTGCCACCTGAGGTCAGACTATACATTATGCATACAGAGAGTTCTAACAGTGGGGTCCCATAGAGAGCCAAGGATGTAGAGGATCATATAACATTAAGATGGTAGCTCTAGATTACCAAGAGTGCCCCTGAGAGCCTCAGTTGAATACCATGTAGTATGTTTAAAATATGTCATTATCCTGTGACGTTCGCCGACATCAGGTAAGTAGTGCAGATATCTTTTCCATTTATTAAAAAAGGCCTTTGCATGCAACTCTGAGCATCTTATGGACAATAACATCTCTCTATGTAATACAGAATGATATTCCTTTAAGATTTCTGTAATTGTCGGCACGGTAGGTTGGAGCCAATGTCTAAGCAAGCACAGTTTAGCAATCAAGATAAGTAAGTGTACACCCTTGGGCATTTTGCCCCTATCAGGAGGGTTCGATTCTCTAACAGGTAGATAGTGAAAGAGGTATGGTTCTGGGGAGAACGGTAAATGTCTATCCCAAATGGTCAGTATTAAGGAGGAGAGGTCAGACCACAATTTTGACACCTGCGGGCATTGCCATAAGCAATGCCAGAGGTCTGCACCCTGTAGTTGACATGTCGGACAATGCGTGAGGAACGGAGGCGGGGGTGGTGTGCCCCTCCATTTAAATGCATACGTAGCCTTGTGTAGAATACGCCAATGAATTTCTCTTAACTGTGCACTGGGGGTAGAGCCATTGACAGCCAATAAGCCCTCTAGTAAACAGGGGGCGATATCAGAGTCACCAAGTTTAGAGGACCATTTGGCAAGAGCTGTGGCCCCCCGTCCCTTTAACGCTATATCCCTGATGGTTGCGTAGATCAGCGAAAGGGAACGGTGGGACTGTGTGTTTCCCAACAATTTGTCAAAATCATTAGGTTTTTCTACCGTCGCATAACCTCTCACCACACCATGAAAAAAGGAGCATAATTGATTATACAGCCACTGATGGGAATCGGGAAGGGTATATTTGCTCTGAAATTCCCCCCAGCTCATGAACACTCTAGTAGATTCAGTCAAAAAATCAGCAAACTGAGTGATACCCAGCGATTTCCAATTGTTGCCTATCGGACTATTGGTACAGTGATCAAGCGCAGGGGTGCTCCACAACTGAAAGTGTCTAGAAAGACACCAAGGCATCCCACACATTTTACGGAGCGCCTTCACCGTTGCCAATGTGTCACTAAATAGTACATTCTTTCTCAATGAGCCAGGGATATCTTTATAAGGTAAATGAAACAGGGTGTAGATGGCGTAAAACAGACGAACGCTTCTCAGGAGAACGCAAGCCCTTAGTATTCCAAGAAATAATTTTCATATGGAGGATAGGAAAATATGAGTAAAAGACCTAGGTGTACCTGTAATACAAGTAATGGTAAGAGCAAAAGGCACAGTAAATAAACCTAATGAGGTGCAGCCTCCCCGGGAGAAAACCCAAAAAACAAAAAACACAAACATATAAATGGCAATAACACAGAACCAATCCCTGTCTATGGTAAATCCCATAGATCTAAGCGAGATAGGGAGATTAAGGACTTCACTTCTTCCGCGGACCTCCACTGGGTTCCCGCAAACCCAACTCATCAGTACACCGCCTAGTAGTACAAAGCAAACCAGAAGAGGCTCCGGCCCTGAACCTCTGGGATGGTGATAAGATGACAGTGTCAAGGCCATGTGAGAACAGGCAGGAGAAAAGTAAAAAGGTAAGTGGATGGAAGAGAAGGAGGCAAGGAGTAATAGAAAAGTAGGAGGGATGGGGGGGAGAAGGTAAGGTGTAGGGTAAAGAGGTGGGGGGCAACAGAGGGTGAGTAGAGGAGAAGAGTAGGGGGGGGGGAATGGGGAAAGGAAAGAGTAGGGGGGGGGAGGGGGAAGGTGGGGAAAGGGAGAGAGTGAGCACCCAGGTAGCTAAGCTGCCACAGCGAGTTCCGAGCAGACCATAACTGTAAAATAATCAGCATGAGCGCAAAGAACAGTCACAAAGTCCAGAATAGACGAAGAAAAAAATAAAAATAAAACGGGATACAGTATATTTCTCACGTGCAGTCGAGGGGAATCATGAAGCAGTCCATCGTAGTTCAGGGAAAGAGCGTCCCAAGGAGAAGGTCACACTAGTCCACAGAGCAGAAAAGAAAAAAAAAAAATTCCACAGTCCCTGGAATCAGTCAGAATCAGGTCAGGTGAGGTCACTCCATCGCAACTGGTGGATTAGGAGGGCTTGCATGGCGTCGTCTCTTATTCTTCTCCGACAAAGCAGTCCCTGCAACTGCGGCTCTCAAATTCAACGCCGCCATTGCATCTTCAGGCGTAGTAAAAGATTCAGTAGTGCCATCTAACTTGAAAAGCACTCGGAGCACTGCAGGGTATTGTAGAGTGAACTTTCTCTGTTGAGCCACCAGTTGCGAGCAAATTGGAGAAAATGCCTTGCGCCTCTTTGCCACCTCCGCTGAGAAATCATTAAACAGCAACACCTTGTGACCACGTACCATCAGAGGAGATGTCAGCTTTTTGTAGGTAGAGAGAATCAAAGCCTTGTCCGCATAGTTTAAGAATTTCGTGATCACTTGTCTTGGTCTGTTATCAGCATTAGCAACAGAAGAGGCCGCAGGTTGTCTTACAGGGCCCAGTCTATGAGCTCTCTCCACTGCAGCCTTAACTTTAATGCCCAGTGCTTGTGGCAGTTCCTCCGCACAAATGGCGCATAGTTGATGAGACGGTATTGATTCAGGTAAACCCACCAGTCTCAGGTTGCTCCTGCGGGAGCGATTTTCTAAATCATCTGTCTTTTCCTGTAGAGCTTTAGTGAGGTGAGTAGACTGCTGCAGTTTTTGTTTAGCAGACATCATCTCCTCCTCCATTACATTCATCCGCTCCTCCAGGTCAGCTATCTGGGAGGTATGAAGGGACACCTCTCCCTGGACATGGGTAAGGGCAGAGCCAATAGTGGCATCAATTTGCAGTTTCAAATCAGGCAGGAGCATTTTCGTTACCTCCGCTGCCATTAGAGTGGCCAGTGACTGAAATGAGAACGGCAGTCCCGGAATCATGGCCTCCTCCGACCCAGCTAGCAGGCTTGCCAGTGATCCCGCTGTTTCAGTGAGTGGAGTCATGGGGAGCTCTCCGGCAGGGGCGCGAATCGCCGCCATCTTCCCGGCCCCCAGCTCTCCACAGGGCTGTAATTGCGTCCCCGTTCTCTGGCCCTGCCCGTCCCCGCTCCTTTGTATAAAGCGGTCCATCTGGTGCCTGCCGCACTCCACTAACCTCCGGCCCCAGACGGGTAGGAAAAGATTGCTGGATGAGGTGTTAGGAGCGGGTGGACGAAGCGGTGCGGCCGGAGCTCTCTTTCGCCGTACCTCACATCCGCGCGCCGGAACCGGAAGTCTGATCCTGAGTTATATCCTGTATTATACTCCAGAGCTGTACTCACTATTCTGCTGGTGAGGTCACTGTGTACATACATTACATTACTTATCCTGTACTGATCCTGAGTTATATCCTGTATTATACTCCAGAGCTGCGCTCACTATTCTGCTGGTGAGGTCACTGTGTATATACATTACATTACTTATCCTGTACTGATCCTGAGTTATATCCTATATTATACTGCAGAGCTGTACTCACTATTCTGCTGGTGAGGTCACTGTGTACATACATTACTTATCCTGTACTGATCCTGAGTTATATCCTGTAGATCTTTTATTAAAATTTCAAACATAACAATAAAAAAAAATTACAAAACATAAACATATAATATCCGACAGAACATATCAATATAACGATCATAAAACCAACACCATAGCATAAAATACAACACCGGTCCACCCCACACTCATTCCTGCACACAAACAAATATATACAATATTTACAAAAGACATATTCCTATAATACCCATAATACCCATACCATACTAATAAACTATATGCACTAATATACACTAATACTAAATGTGAATTTCCTGGACCAGTTGCAATACCAAAAACCCAGTACCAGTAATATACCAAAAGAATAACAACAACAACAATAATAATATATACAAAATAATAAAAACCAACACAGACAAAATAACACCACTTTTTTTTATTTTTCTATTTTTTTTTTTTTTGGCCCTGAGCTGGTCCCGCATCCCATGCCCCCAGTACATGTTACCAGACGTCCATGAACCAGTCCAGGATTTTCTGTATATATATATAAAAGTCCCATACAAACCCCCTCCCCCCTTTTTAACCCACCACCCAACCTAAACTAAACCCAATCCCCAGGTGGCATCACACAATATATACAATATATACATTACATAAAATATACACAGACTAACAATATATAAGTATACAAATAGACTACAACAATAAATACAATAACAAATACATATAACACTATAAGCCAAACAACAAACCCCTAAAGCTCAAGTTCAGCGCCTGCAAGCCCTATATTACCATAAACCAACTGCTCAAAACAAAAAGACTAATGTGCCAGCATCAGCCCACCACCAGGGGGAGACAACAGGCTAAGGCACTTTAAAGACAGAGCCCCTCCATAGACGAGAGGCCCTGCCAGCACCCAGCCTCTCGTACTCCAGAGAACGCACCTTCACCAGGTCACCGAGAATGTTCCTAACCACCACATCCACAGGGAGGATTTTACGCTGCGTCGACACTAAACACTGTGCGTTCCACGTGTAGTACCTAACCACTGAGCTGACTAGGAATAAAGTGCACCGGTCCCAGCCTCCAAGGTTTCTGAATGCCCCATAGGCCCATTCCGCATAGGAGAGACTGGCCAGCCGAGGCCAACCAATGGAAGCGCCCACCCTGGTGTAAACCTCTGTGTTAAAGGGACAATGAAGCAGAAAATGCTCCATGCTTTCCAGCATGCCTCCACACTCTTCGCGGGGACATCCCCGGTCATCAGAGCTCCTGCACTTCAGATTGTCCCTCACACACAGTTTCCCATGGAAGCAGCGCCAAGTCAAGTCCCAAAACTTCAAGGGGATCCTGATAGAATTCAAAAGCTCTAAACCCACCTCCAGATCCCGACTTGGGCAGTCCTTGAGCGCCAATGGCCTCTGGAAATGAGAAGACAGGACCCTCTTGTCAAGGAATTTCCTCGACAGAGTCCTAATCTCCCACATCCCCAGACCCCACCGACGAATAACCTTCAGAGCCGGGGTAGCGTAAGCCGGGAGATGCCCGTGTGGTGTGCGAAGATCCTTCACTTGCCCTCCTGTCTCCCATTCCTGGAAGAAAGGCCGAAACCATCCCCTACAGGAGGATACCCACGGAGGAGCCCTCTCTGACCAGAGGTTTGCTATATTGGTCTTAAGAAAGGTATTCACTAGGAATACCACAGGGTTGACCATACACAACCCCCCTAGTCTCCTTGTACGGTAAGTAACCTCCCTCTTCACTAGGTTCAGTCTGTTCCCCCATAACATTTGGAAGAACACACTGTAGACCCGGGTCCAAAGAGGTTCTGGCAACATGCATACACTGCCCAGGTATATCAGTAAAGGGAGCAGGAATGTTTTGATCAGGTTAACCCTTTCCCGGAGGGTCAAAGACCAACCCTTCCACTGATCCACCTTCTGAGCGGCGATCTTAAGCCTGCTGTCCCAGTTTTGTTTGGGGTAATCCCCTTGGCCAAATTCGATGCCGAGAACTTTTGCAGATTCCTGGGGCTCTGGAAGGGCGTCCGGGAGATCAAAATTAGGATCTCCCCCTCCCAGCCAGAGACTCTCACACTTATCCTCGTTGATCTTGGACCCGGATGCCTCCTAGTAGCAGTCCACTTCTGACCACCCATCTGACCTCCTCTTGTGAGGAGACAAACACAGTGACATTATCAGCATACGCTACCGCCCTCAGAGCCGAATCCGGCACTGCCAGGTCCATTCTCACCCCCGCCAAAAGTCCACAATCAATCCTCCTAAGGAAAGGATCAATTGCAAACACGTACAGCAAAGGGCTCAAAGGACAACCCTGACGGACACCAGACCCAACCTCAAAGGAGCAGCCAATCCAACCATTCACAAGCGGGAAACTCTCTGCCCCTACATACAAGGTCTTAAGCCAATCAACAAACCCCCCCGGCAGGCCATATCTCAGAAGGACAGACCAGAGGTACTCATGGTTAACCCGATCAAACGCTTTTGCCTGATCCAAGGACAGCAAGTACCCCTTCCAGTGGCCAACCCTACCCTGCTCCACAGCCTCTCGGACACTGAGCACAGCACTAAATGTACTGCGGCCCGGAACAGAGCAATTCTGAGCCCCCGAAAGGAGCCGGGGTGCAAACTCCACCAGCCGGTTAAACAGCACTTTTGCCAGAATCTTTCTGTCCGCATTAAGAAGTGCTATGGGATGACAGGATGATCAGCGCTGATCTCCTCATTGACTTTGGCAGCGTGCCCGAGGATAGACACTCATTAAAAACCGCAGTCAAGAGGGGAACCAAAGTGTCCTTAAAGGTCTTATAGAACTCAGATGTTCAGCCATCCGGACCGGGTGATTTCTTGAGGGCAAGCCCATCAATCGCCATCCTGACTTCCTCTTCCCGGATCATCTCTGTCAAAACGTCAAGAGAGGGGTCTACTCCTGGTTCAGGGATGGTTTCAGCCAAGAAAGCTGATACCTTATCTCGATCTAGATCCTTCCTTCCCAAGAGGTGCGAGTAGAAGGATCTGACGACCTCCAGGATCCCTGATCTGGACCTTTTCAAGGATCCCGTACTATCAATCAGTCCTGAGACTACTTTACTATTCACTGACATCTTGCAGTTTCTGTAAGGGTCGGGCGAGCGGTACTTCCCGTAATCCCTCTCAAAAACCAAAGATGCGTGTCTGTCGTACTGGCAATTCATCAGCAAGGACTTCACTCTGGAGATATCATCACGACTACCTCCAGTCGAGACAAGGTGCTCAAGTTATATCCTGTATTATACTCCAGTGCTGCGCTCACTATTCTGCTGGTGAGGTCACTGTGTACATACATTACGTTACGCTCTACATAACATCTATGACTACTTACAGCCCTTGGTGTGAATTGATTGGCACTTGCTGTAGTCTGTACAGACACCAGGGGGCGCTGCAGTCTCTTATTTTATAATGAATCTCCAGCTTATTCTTTGTAACGTTTTTCCTGAACATTAAACCTGACGCCTCCTGTAACGCACACAGCTAGAGATGAACGAATTTTTGGAAAATTCGATTCTGCCGATTCGACAAATTTCCCCAAAAAAGTTTGGTTCGGTCTGAATTTATTTGCGGTGAATCGCTATTAAAAACGTCTATTTCTGGCCTACATACAGCCTCAATAGGGGTGTAGAACACTTTGCCTTGTCCTAACTCATATATGGAGTGTGATGGGTAGTGACATTATACTGTTATATAACATGCCATGAGAATGTAGGGACAAGTTTCCTTCCATTCTGGACTTATCTGACTTTTATATATCAAAATAATTTATTTAAATTCTATAAAATTTTTATTTAAAATTATGCAAGTAACTTTTCATCAGTTATAAAACGAAAATTTTATTGTCACGTTTAATTTTTTTCTTTTTCGCCTTCTAGAAATCATACCTGTTATATTTTCATCCACAGACAAGTATGTCTAAGGCTTGTTTTTTTGTGCAACTAGTTGTCCTTTGTAATGAAGTCCCTCATTTTACCATAAAATGTATGGCACAACAACAAAAATACTATTTGTGTGGGAAAATTTAAATGAAAACCGCAAACTGCAAATTTTGAGAAGACCTTATAGTGACTGAATGACACAGCGTGGAGGTGTTGGCAGCATGAGGAGACCATATAGTGACTAAATGACACAGCGTGGAGGTGTTGGCAGCATGAGGAGACCATATAGTGGCTGAATGACACAGCGTGGAGGTGTTGGCAGCATGAGGAGACCATATAGTGACTGAATGACACAGCGTGGAGGTGTTGGCAGCATGAGGAGACCATATAGTGGCTGAATGACACATCCTGGAGGTGTTGGCAGCATGAGGAGACCATATAGTGGCTGAATGACACAGCGTGGAGGTGTTGGCAGCATGAGGAGACCATATAGTGGCTGAATGACACAGTGTGGAGGTGTTGGCAGCATGAGGAGACCATATAGTGGCTGAATGACACAGCGTGGAGGTGTTGGCAGCATGAGGAGACCATATAGTGGCTGAATGACACAGTGTGGAGGTGCTGGCAGCATGAGGAGACCATATAGTGACTGAATGACACATCCTGGAGGTGTTGGCAGCATGAGGAGACCATATAGTTGTCACGATGCCGGCTGGCAGGTAGTGGACCCTCTGTGCCAGAGAGGGATTGGCGTGGACCGTGCTAGTGGACCGGTTCTAAGCCACTACTGGTTTTCACCAGAGCCCGCCGCAAAGCGGGATGGTCTTGCTGCGGCGGTAGTGACCAGGTCGTATCCACTAGCAACGGCTCACCTCTCTGGCTGCTGAAGATAGGCGCGGTACAAGGGAGTAGGCAGAAGCAAGGTCGGACGTAGCAGAAGGTCGGGGCAGGCAGCAAGGATCGTAGTCAGGGGCAACGGCAGAAGGTCTGGAAACACAGGCAAGGAACACACAAGGAACGCTTTCACTGGCACTAAGGCAACAAGATCCGGCAAGGGAGTGCAAGGGAAGTGAGGTAATATAGGGAAGTGCACAGGTGAAAACCCTAATGGGAACCACTGCGCCAATCAGCGGCACAGTGGCCCTTTAAATCGCAGAGACCCGGCGCGCGCGCGCCCTAGGGAGCGGGGCCGCGCGCGCCGGGACAGAACAGACGGGGAGCGAGTCAGGTAGGGGAGCCGGGGTGCGCATCGCGAGCGGGCGCTACCCGCATCGCGAATCGCATCCCGGCTGGCAGCAGGATCGCAGCGCCCCGGGTCAGAGGACGTGACCGGAGCGCTGCAGCGGAGGGAGTGAAGCGAGCGCTCCGGGGAGGAGCGGGGACCCGGAGCGCTCGGCGTAACAGTACCCCCCCCCTTGGGTCTCCCCCTCTTCTTGGAGCCTGAGAACCTGAGGAGCAGACTTTTGTCAAGGATGTTGTCCTCAGGTTCCCAGGATCTCTCTTCAGGACCACAACCCTCCCAGTCTACTAAAAAAAAATTTTTCCCTCTGACCTTTTTGGCAGCCAAAATTTCCTTGACCGAGAAGACGTCCGAGGAGCCGGAAACAGGAGTGGGAGGAACAGATTTGGGAGAAAAACGGTTGAGGATGAGTGGTTTGAGAAGAGAGACGTGAAAGGCATTAGGGATACGAAGAGAAGGAGGAAGAAGAAGTTTATAAGAGACAGGATTAATTTGACACAAAATTTTGAAAGGACCAAGATAGCGTGGTCCCAACTTGTAGCTAGGGACACGGAAGCGGACATATTTAGCGGAGAGCCATACCTTGTCTCCAGGGGAAAAAACGGGGGGAGCTCTTCTTTTCTTATCCGCGAACCTCTTCATGCGTGAAGAAGCCTGTAAGAGAGAATTTTGGGTCTCTCTCCATATAATGGAAAGGTCACGAGAAATTTCATCCACAGCGGGCAGACCAGAGGGCAAGGGGGTAGGGAGGGGGGGAAGAGGGTGACGGCCGTACACCACGAAAAATGGGGATTTGGAGGAAGATTCAGAGACCCTGAAGTTATACGAGAATTCGGCCCATGGAAGGAGATCTGCCCAGTCATCCTGGCGGGAGGAAACAAAATGTCGCAAATAATCACCCAGGATCTGGTTAATTCTTTCTACTTGTCCATTGGACTGGGGATGATATGCAGAGGAAAAATTTAATTTAATCTTGAGTTGTTTACAGAGAGCTCTCCAGAATTTAGACACGAATTGGACCCCTCTATCCGAGACAATCTGCGTAGGCAACCCGTGAAGACGAAAAATGTGTACAAAAAATTGTTTAGCCAACTGAGGCACAGAAGGAAGACCAGGAAGAGGGATGAAATGTGCCATTTTGGAGAATCGATCAACGACCACCCAAATAACGGTGTTGCCACGGGAAGGGGGTAAATCAGTAATAAAATCCATACCAATCAGAGACCAAGGCTGTTCGGGGACAGGCAGAGGATGAAGAAAACCAGCGGGCTTCTGGCGAGGAGTCTTATCCCGGGCACAGATAGTGCAGGCTCGCACAAAGTCCCCAACATCCGTCTCCAGAGTCGGCCACCAATAGAAGCGGGAGATGAGTTGCACAGATTTCTTGATGCCCGCATGACCTGCGAGATGGGAGGAGTGACCCCATTTGAGGATTCCGAGGCGTTGGCGTGGAGAAACAAAGGTCTTTCCTGGAGGAGTCTGCCTGATGGAGGCAGGAGAAGTGGAGATCAGGCAGTCAGGTGGAATGATGTGTTGCGGAGGGAGATCAACTTCTGAGGCATCCGAGGAACGAGAGAGAGCATCGGCCCTAATGTTCTTATCGGCAGGACGAAAGTGAATCTCAAAATTAAATCGGGCAAAGAACAGAGACCACCGGGCCTGGCGAGGATTCAGCCGTTGGGCCGACTGGAGGTAGGAGAGGTTCTTGTGGTCGGTGTAGATAATAACAGGAAATCTTGATCCCTCCAGCAGATGCCTCCATTCCTCAAGTGCTAATTTAATGGCTAGAAGCTCTCGATCCCCGATGGAGTAGTTCCTCTCCGCTGGAGAGAAGGTCCTAGAGAAAAAACCACAAGTGACAGCATGCCCGGAAGAATTTTTTTGTAGAAGAACAGCTCCAGCTCCTACTGAGGAGGCATCAACCTCCAATAGGAAGGGTTTGGAAGGGTCAGGTCTGGAGAGCACGGGAGCCGAAGAAAAGGCAGACTTGAGTCGTTTAAAGGAGTCTTCTGCTTGAGGAGGCCAGGACTTGGGATCAGCATTTTTTTTGGTTAAAGCCACGATAGGAGCCACAATGGTAGAAAAATGTGGAATAAATTGCCTGTAATAATTGGCGAACCCCAAAAAGCGTTGGATAGCACGGAGTCCGGAGGGGCGTGGCCAATTTAAGACGGCAGAGAGTTTGTCTGGATCCATCTGTAGTCCCTGGCCAGAGACCAAATATCCTAGAAAAGGAAGAGATTGGCATTCAAACAGACATTTCTCAATTTTGGCATAGAGTTGGTTGTCACGAAGTCTCTGAAGAACCATACGGACATGCTGGCGGTGTTCTTCTAGATTGGCAGAAAAAATTAGGATATCGTCCAGATATACCACAACACAGGAGTATAACAGATCACGAAAAATTTCATTGACAAAGTCTTGGAAGACGGCAGGGGCATTGCACAGTCCAAAGGGCATGACCAGATACTCAAAGTGTCCATCTCTGGTGTTAAATGCCGTTTTCCACTCGTCCCCCTCTCTGATGCGGATGAGGTTATAGGCGCCTCTTAAGTCCAATTTAGTGAAGATGTGGGCACCTTGGAGGCGATCAAAGAGTTCAGAGATGAGGGGTAAGGGGTAGCGGTTCTTAACCGTGATTTTATTAAGACCGCGGTAGTCAATGCAAGGACGTAGGGAGCCATCTTTTTTGGACACAAAGAAAAATCCGGCTCCGGCAGGAGAGGAGGATTTACGGATAAAGCCCTTTTTTAGATTCTCCTGGACGTATTCGGACATGGCAAGAGTCTCTGGGGCAGAGAGAGGATAAATTCTGCCCCGGGGTGGAGTAGTACCCGGGAGGAGGTCGATAGGGCAATCATAAGGCCTGTGAGGAGGTAGAGTCTCAGCTTGTTTTTTGCAGAAAACATCCGCGAAGTCCATATAGGCCTTAGGGAGACCGGTTACTGGAGGAACCACAGAGTTACGGCAAGGGTTACTGGGAACCGGTTTTAGACAGTTCTTGGAACAAGAGGACCCCCAACTCTTGATCTCCCCAGTGGACCAATCCAGGGTTGGGGAATGAAGTTGAAGCCAGGGAAGTCCAAGGAGAATCTCCGAGGTGCAATTGGGGAGGACCAAAAGTTCAATCCTCTCATGATGAGATCCGATGCTCATAAGAAGGGGCTCCGTGCGGAAACGTATGGTACAGTCCAATCTTTCATTATTTACACAATTGATGTAGAGGGGTCTGGCGAGACTGGTCACTGGGATGTTGAACCTGTTGACGAGAGAGGCCAAAATAAAATTTCCTGCAGATCCAGAGTCCAAGAAGGCCACTGTAGAGAAGGAGAAGGCAGAGGCAGACATCCGCACAGGCACAGTAAGACGTGGAGAAGCAGAGTAGACATCAAGGACTGTCTCACCTTTGTGCGGAGTCAGCGTACGTCTTTCCAGGCGGGGAGGACGGATAGGACAATCCCTCAGGAAGTGTTCGGTACTAGCACAGTACAGGCAGAGGTTCTCCATACGGCGTCGTGTCCTCTCTTGAGGTGTCAGGCGAGACCGGTCGACCTGCATAGCCTCCACGGCGGGAGGCACAGGAACAGATTGCAGGGGACCAGAGGAGAGAGGAGCCGAGGAGACGAAACGCCTCGTGCGAACAGAGTCCATATCTTGGCGGAGTTCCTGACGCCTTTCAGAAAAACGCATGTCAATGCGAGTGGCTAGGTGAATAAGTTCATGTAGATTAGCAGGAATTTCTCGTGCGGCCAGAACATCTTTAATGTTGCTGGATAGGCCTTTTTTGAAGGTCGCGCAGAGGGCCTCATTATTCCAGGACAATTCTGAAGCAAGTGTACGGAATTGTACGGCATACTCGCCAACGGAAGAATTACCCTGGACCAGGTTCAACAGGGCAGTCTCAGCAGAAGAGGCTCGGGCAGGTTCCTCAAAGACACTTCGGATTTCCGAGAAGAAGGAGTGTACAGAGGCAGTGACGGGGTCATTGCGGTCCCAGAGCGGTGTGGCCCATGACAGGGCTTTTCCGGACAGAAGACTGACTACGAAAGCCACCTTAGACCTTTCAGTGGGAAACAGGTCCGACATCATCTCCAGATGCAGGGAACATTGGGAAAGAAAGCCACGGCAAAACTTAGAGTCCCCATCAAATTTATCCGGCAAGGATAATCGTAGGCCTGAAGCGGCCACTCGCTGCGGAGGAGGTGCAGGAGCTGGCGGAGGAGATGACTGCTGAAGCTGTGGTAGCAACTGTTGTAGCATAACGGTCAGTTGAGACAGCTGTTGGCCTTGTTGCGCTATCTGTTGTGACTGCTGGGCGACCACCGTGGTGAGGTCAGCGACAACTGGCAGAGGAACTTCAGCGGGATCCATGGCCGGATCTACTGTCACGATGCCGGCTGGCAGGTAGTGGACCCTCTGTGCCAGAGAGGGATTGGCGTGGACCGTGCTAGTGGACCGGTTCTAAGCCACTACTGGTTTTCACCAGAGCCCGCCGCAAAGCGGGATGGTCTTGCTGCGGCGGTAGTGACCAGGTCGTATCCACTAGCAACGGCTCACCTCTCTGGCTGCTGAAGATAGGCGCGGTACAAGGGAGTAGGCAGAAGCAAGGTCGGACGTAGCAGAAGGTCGGGGCAGGCAGCAAGGATCGTAGTCAGGGGCAACGGCAGAAGGTCTGGAAACACAGGCAAGGAACACACAAGGAACGCTTTCACTGGCACTAAGGCAACAAGATCCGGCAAGGGAGTGCAAGGGAAGTGAGGTAATATAGGGAAGTGCACAGGTGAAAACCCTAATGGGAACCACTGCGCCAATCAGCGGCGCAGTGGCCCTTTAAATCGCAGAGACCCGGCGCGCGCGCGCCCTAGGGAGCGGGGCCGCGCGCGCCGGGACAGAACAGACGGGGAGCGAGTCAGGTAGGGGAGCCGGGGTGCGCATCGCGAGCGGGCGCTACCCGCATCGCGAATCGCATCCCGGCTGGCAGCAGGATCGCAGCGCCCCGGGTCAGAGGACGTGACCGGAGCGCTGCAGCGGAGGGAGTGAAGCGAGCGCTCCGGGGAGGAGCGGGGACCCGGAGCGCTCGGCGTAACAATAGTGACTGAATGACACAGCGTGGAGGTGCTGGCAGCATGAGGAGACCATATAGTGGCTGAATGACACAGCGTGGAGGTGTTGGCAGCATGAGGAGACCATATAGTGGCTGAATGACACAGCGTGGAGGTGCTGGCAGCATGAGGAGACCATATAGTGACTAAATGACACAGCGTGGAGGTGTTGGCAGCATGAGGAGACCATATAGTGGCTGAATGACACAGCGTGGAGGTGCTGGCAGCATGAGGAGACCATATAGTGACTAAATGACACAGCGTGGAGGTGTTAGCAGCATGAGGAGACCATATAGTGGCTTAATGACACAGCGTGGAGGTGTTGGCAGCATGAGGAGACCATATAGTGGCTGAATGACACAGTGTGGACATGTTGGCAGCATGAGGAGACCATATAGTGGCTGAATGACACAGCGTGGAGGTGTTGGCAGCATGAGGAGACCATATAGCAGCTGAATGACACAGCGTGGAGGTGTTGGTAGCATGAGGAGACCATAGAGTGGCTGAATGACACAGCGTGGAGGTGTTGGCAGCATGAGGAGACTTGTTTTTTTGTGCAACTAGTTGTCCTTTGTAATGAAGTCCCTCATTTTACCATAAAATGTATGGCACAACAACAAAAATACTATTTGTGTGGGAAAATTTAAATGAAAACCGCAAACTGCAAATTTTGAGAAGACCTTATAGTGACTGAATGACACAGCGTGGAGGTGTTGGCAGCATGAGGAGACCATATAGTGACTAAATGACACAGCGTGGAGGTGTTGGCAGCATGAGTAGACCATATAGTGGCTGAATGACACAGCGTGGAGGTGTTTTGGCAGCATGAGGAGACCATATAGTGGCTGAATGACACAGCGTGGAGGTGTTGGCAGCATGAGGAAACCATATAGTGGCTGAATGACACAGTGTGGAGGTGTTGGCAGCATGAGGAGACCATATAGTGACTGAATGACACATCCAGGAGGTGTTGGCAGCATGAGGAGACCATATAGTGACTGAATGACACAGCGTGGAGGTGTTGGCAGCATGAGGAGACCATATAGTGGCTGAATGACACAGCGTGGAGGTGCTGGCAGCATGAGGAGACCATATAGTGACTAAATGACACAGCGTGAAGGTGTTGGCAGCATGAGGAGACCATATAGTGGCTGAATGACACAGCGTGGAGGTGCTGGCAGCATGAGGAGACCATATAGTGACTAAATGACACAGCGTGGAGGTGTTGGCAGCATGAGGAGACCATATAGTGGCTGAATGACACAGCGTGGAGGTGCTGGCAGCATGAGGAGACCATATAGTGACTAAATGACACAGCGTGGAGGTGTTAGCAGCATGAGGAGACCATATAGTGGCTTAATGACACAGCGTGGAGGTGTTGGCAGCATTAGGAGACCATATAGTGGCTGAATGACACAGTGTGGACATGTTGGCAGCATGAGGAGACCATATAGTGGCTGAATGACACAGCGGGGAGGTGTTTGCAGCATGAGGAGACCATATAGCAGCTGAATGACACAGCGTGGAGGTGTTGGTAGCATGAGGAGACCATATAGTGGCTGAATGACACAGCGTGGAGGTGTTGGCAGCATGAGGAGTCCATATAGTGGCTGAATGACAAAGCGTGGAGGTGTTGGCAGCATGAGGAGACCATATAGTGGCTGAATGACACAGTGTGGAGGTGTTGGCAGCATGAGGAGACCATATAGTGGCTGAATGTCACAGTGTGGAGGTGTTGGCAGCATGAGAAGACCATATAGTGGCTGAATGAAACAGCGTGGAGGTGTTAGCAGCATGAGGACACCATAAAGTGACTGAATGACACAGCGTGGAGGTGTTGGCAGCATGAGGAGACCATATAGTGGCTGAATGACACAGCCTGGAGGTGTTGGCAGCATGAGGAGACCATATAGTGGCTGAATGACACAGCGTGGAGGTGTTGGCAGCATGAGGAGACCATATAGTGGCTGAATGACAAAGCGTGGAGGTGTTGGCAGCATGAGGAGACCATATAGTGGCTGAATGACACATTGTGGAGGTGTTGGCAGCATGAGGACACCATATAGTGGCTGAATTACACAGCGTGGAGGTGTTGGCAGCATGAGGAGACCATATAATGGCTGAATGACACAGCGTGGAGGTGTTGGCAGCATGAGAAGACCATATAGTGGCTGAATGAAACAGCGTGGAGGTGTTAGCAGCATGAGGACACCATATAGTGACTGAATGACACAGCGTGGAGGTGTTGGCAGCATGAGGAGACCATATAGTGGCTGAATGACACAGCCTGGAGGTGTTGGCAGCATGAGGAGACCATATAGTGGCTGAATGACACAGCGTGGAGGTGTTGGCAGCATGAGGAGACCATATAGTGGCTGAATGACACAGCGTGGAGGTGTTGGCAGCATGAGGAGACCATATAGTGGCTGAATGACAGAGCTTGGAGGTGTTGGCAGCATGAGGAGACCATATAGTGGCTGAATGACAGAGCTTGGAGGTGGCTGATGCATGAGAAGAACATATAGTGGCTGAATTATGTTACACCGAGCGCTCCGGGTCCCTGCTCCTCCCCGGAGCGCTTGCGGCGTTCTTTTTCTGTTAGCAGCGCCCTGGTTAGACTCGCTGACTGGGAGCGCTGCTCTGAGTCCCCCGGCGGGCGGGTCGCATCCCGTTCTTCTCACCTGTCCCGTTCCCCGGCTGTCACGTCCCGGCGTGTGCGGCCCTGCTCTGTAGGGCGCGCGCGCCGGCTCTCTTAAATTTACAGGGCCAGTGCACCATTAAGTGGTGCCTGACCCAATCTGTTGTTAATCACTCCCATTCTATAAAAGGTGTTGGCAGCATGAGGAAACCATATAGTGGCTGAATGACACAGCCTGGAGGTGGCTGAAGCATGAGGAGACCATATAGTGGCTGAATGACACAGCGTGGAGGTTTTGGCAGCATGAGAAGACCATATAGTTGCTGAATGACACAGCCTGGCGGTGGCTGAAGCATGAGGAGAACATATAGTGGCTGAATGACACAGCGTGGATGGAGGTGGTGGCAGCATGAGGAGACCATATTGTGGCTGAATGACACAGCGTGGAGGTGTTGGCAGCATGAGGAGACCATATAGTGGCTGAATGACACAGCGTGGAGGTGGTGGCAGCATGAGAAGACCATATTGTGGCTGAATGACACAGCCTGGAGGTGGCGGAAGCATGAGGAGAACACATAGTGGCTGAATGACACAGCCTGGAGGTGGCATCATCAGCATAAGGAGTCCTGAAAGTGACCCGGTGAAAGAGTGGGGTGGTGGGTGGCAATACCAGTACCCGGTGACAAAGGTGGGTGAAAGAAGGATAATTTAGGATCAGATGTGTGGCATCAGGCAGGTGGCAGGATCAGAATAGTAGCTGAGGCAGGTAGGCAGAAGAAAACGCTCGCTTTTGACAAAGTGTTGGTGTGTAACTTTTCTTAGGATAAAATATATGGACCCAAAACTTTTTTTCAAATCTAACAAAAGGAAAGGTGTGCAAAAAACACCATGTGCCACCTACACTATCAAGTATTGATGTGATGCAAAGACCTCTAAAAGGTGGAAGGGAACAACGTATGGTTCATTGTAACCGGTGGGGGGTAAAAACTCCCCTTGTAAGGCCCTACTCTTGCATTATTAATTCCCTTCTTGGCAAATGTTACTCGTCCTAAAAAGTGCGGCCCCACACAGGAACCTCTCCCTATTTCCACCTACACACACTCCCATTTCCCAGGGTTTTTAGGTGGAAATAGGGAGAGGTTCCTGTGTGGGGCCGCACAGAGGGTAGGGCCTTACAGGGGGAGTTTTTACCCCCCACTGGTTACAATGAACCATACGTTGTTCCCTTCCACCTTTTAGAGGTCTTTACATCACATCAATTCTTGGTGGTGTAGGTGGCACATGGTGTTTTTTGCTCACCTTTCCTCTTCTTAGGATAAAATATATGGACCCCAAATTGTTTTTAAATCTAAGAAAAGTTTTTAGCTAATGCATATCCTCAATACTTACTTGTGGTCTAATGCAGAGGAATGTTTGTAATTGGGGAGCAGCACCTTAATTATGTTTGGAACTATCCATATTTGTGAAGTGTTGGTGGCACCATGGCCAATCTACTCTGAGGCATCTGGCATTGGTGGCTGGAAATCCTGGCTGATCCATCCCTGATTCATTTTGACTAGAGATGAACAAATCGAACTTGACTAACCCGAATTCGTTACGAATTTCATGAAAAATTCGATTCGCAAAGAATACGAATATCGCTGCGATTCTATCGCATGAATCTCTTCATTAAACTCCATTTTACAGCGTTCCAGGCTATTGTAGAGCTAAGATGGCGGATCCACATGTGAGTACATGGGGCAGGGGATTATGGGAGGGCGGGAAACAGCGGCGGGAATGAAGGTAGGCAGGCTGACCCTGAATCACATGCGAGATGCAGCCTATCAGTGTTCACTGACCCCTGTGATGTCACAGCCCCTATATAATCGGCGGCCATCTTGCCTCACTTCATTTCATCTATGCAGTCAGATGGAGAGGACGGGACTGTGTGTGTGTGAATAGCTCATACCACAGTGTTACACTGCAACTGCTAGTCACGTCACCATTAGGGAAAGGCAGGAGTGCAGAGTGCTGTGCTGTTACTCTGAGAAGGATCATTGATTGCTAAACCTCCTATTCACATTATAGAGCATTGCAGCAGAGAGGGGCAGATAGCTGTCAGCTGCCTCATACACATCTCCAAGCTGCCTCAACTTTATCCACCATCTTATCTTTATCAACCATCTTATCTCCTCATTTTTCAGCTTTATTGAGTTTTTTTCTTCTCCACAAATCTTCTGCTGCTCAGAATTGTGAGACAGAGTGCAATTTAGGGTTTAATCCCTGGATTTTTAGTTTTTTTTGGTGGTGCTGCACTGTTGGGTCCTGCTGCTGTTCAGAAATAAGTCATATTAGTGTGGACTTTAGTGCCTTTTTACCATTTTTCACCTGTTACTCTGTCTCTGTGCTGAATTCAGTGTTATACCACACGTTATATACCTGCCGGTGTATGAAAGAAAAAAAAAGATTTTCCTGCGTACAAATACGCTTAACAGTTCGCAAAGGGCCTACATACAACAAAGGAGTGTACTATTTACTACCTGTTATTCTGTCTAGGGCCTATATACTTTGAAAGGACAGCCGTAAGTAATCGCCTGCTGCTGTTCTGTACCCTCATAAACGCACTAAGTATGTCAGGCAGGGAAGTGCCAGGACGTGCACAGAGAAGGGGCAGAGGCCTACATACGTCAGGCAGAGTTGGCAGCAGACTTGGGGCGAGTGGCAGCAGGAGTCGCAGCAATAGGCCTGAGCTCCCGTTAACACCCAGCAGTCGTGTCGTCGACCCATCTCTCCTCGTCAATTGGTTTGCACACTCATCCCCATCATCACAAGCGACATCTGACAACCCCAGTCAAGAGTCGGTGGGTTCCTCAGACACAACCCTCAGTTGGCATGGCCCGAGAGCAGTCCCCGTAAACCCATTGCCTTTGTCCTATGCTGTTCCCTCTCCCAAAGAAGTATCTCATGCTTTGGGTTCAGCTCCACTATTTAGCGAGGACGATGTAATAGAGGACAGTCAGCATCTAATGGGCAGCCAAGAAGGGGAGGAGACATGCGCCCCTTGCTCCGCAAGGCGGCCAAGCAGTGATGCGGAGAGTGACGTGGGAGGCGGTGTTTCAATTGTTCAGGGTCCTGAGGCAGACACTGTTGTGGAACACGAGGAGGACATCAGTGACGTGCACACATCTTTTGATGATGATGAAGCCGATCACAATTGGGAGCCGAGTGCAGAAGCCGGAGCTTCATCATCATCAGGAGAAGAGATTTGCTCTTGGTCTATGAGGCAGCTGTCACGATGCCGGCTGGCAGGTAGTGGATCCTCTGTGCCGGAGAGGGATTGGCGTGGACCGTGCTAGTGGATCGGTTCTAAGTCACTACTGGTTTTCACCAGAGCCCGCCGCAAAGCGGGATGGTCTTGCTGCGGCGGTAGTGACCAGGTCGTATCCACTAGCAACGGCTCAACCTCTCTGGCTGCTGAAGATAGGCGCGGTACAAGGGAGTAGACAGAAGCAAGGTCGGACGTAGCAGAAGGTCGGGGCAGGCAGCAAGGATCGTAGTCAGGGGCAACGGCAGGAGGTCTGGAACACAGGCTAGGAACACACAAGGAAACGCTTTCACTGGCACGATGGCAACAAGATCCGGCAAGGGAGTGCAGGGGAAGTGAGGTGATATAGGGAAGTGCACAGGTGAAGACACTAATTGGAATCACTGCTAGTGTTGAGCGGCATAGGCCATATTCGAATTCGCGAATATTCGCGAATATATGGACGAATATTCGTCATATATTCGCGAATATTCGCATATTTGTAATATTGGCGTTTTATTTTCGCATAAACGAAAAATTCGCGAATGCGAAAATTAACATATGCGAAAACTTAGCATATACAAAATTAACACAAGCGAAAATTCGAATATGCGAAAGTTAGCATATGCAAATGTTCGCATATGCGAAACTTCGCGCGGCAGTATTACAGCCTTCTTTACACCACACAAGCTGAAAGCAGAGAGGGATGATCACTGTGATGTGTACTGTGAAAAAAAAAAAATTACCAAAAAAATAAAAATTACAAAAAAAATAAAACGAATATTCGTAATTACGAATATATAGTGCTATATTCGCGAATATTCGCGAATTCGCGAATATGCGATATTCGCGAATAAAATTCGCATTGCGAATATTCGCGAGCAACACTAATCACTGCGCCAATCAGCGGCGCAGTGGCCCTTTAAATCGCAAAGACCCGGCGCGCGCGCGCCCTAGGGAGCGGGGCCGCGCGCGCCGGGACAGGACCGAGGGAGAGCGAGTCAGGTACGGGAGCCGGGGTGCGCATCGCGAGCGGGCGCTACCCGCATCGCGAATCGCATCCCGGCTGGAAGCGGAATCGCAGCGCCCCGGGTCAGTGGATCTGACCGGAGCGCTGCAGTGAGGAGAGTGTAGCGAGCGCTCCGGGGAGGAGCGGGGACCCGGAGCGCTCGGCGTAACAGTACCCCCCCCCTTGGGTCTCCCCCTCTTCTTAGAGCCTGAGAACCTGAGGAGCAGACTTTTGTCTAGGATGTTGTCCTCAGGTTCCCAGGATCTCTCTTCTGGACCACAACCCTCCCAATCCACCAAAAAAAAGGTTTTCCCTCTGACCTTTTTGGATGCCAGAATCTCTTTGACGGAGAAGATGTCCGAGGAGCCGGAAACAGGAGTGGGAGGAACAGATTTGGGAGAGAAACGGTTGATGATGAGTGGTTTAAGAAGAGAAACGTGAAAGGCATTAGGAATACGAAGAGAAGGAGGAAGAAGAAGTTTGTAAGAGACAGGATTAATCTGGCACAAAATTTTGAAAGGACCAAGATAGCGTGGTCCCAACTTGTAGCTAGGGACACGGAAGCGGACATATTTAGCGGAGAGCCATACCTTGTCTCCAGGGGAAAAAATGGGAGGAGCTCTTCTTTTCTTATCCGCGAACTTCTTCATGCGTGATGAAGCCTGTAAGAGAGAATTTTGGGTCTCTCTCCATATGATGGAAAGGTCACGAGAAATTTCATCCACAGCGGGCAGACCAGAGGGCAAGGGGGTAGGGAGGGGGGGAAGAGGGTGACGGCCGTACACCACGAAAAATGGGGATTTGGAGGAAGATTCAGAGACTCTGAAGTTATACGAGAATTCGGCCCATGGAAGGAGATCTGCCCAGTCATCCTGGCGGGAGGAAACAAAATGTCGTAAATAATCACCCAAGACCTGGTTAATTCTTTCTACTTGTCCATTGGATTGAGGATGATATGCAGAAGAAAAATTTAATTTAATCTTGAGTTGTTTACAGAGAGCCCTCCAGAATTTAGACACGAATTGGACGCCTCTATCCGAGACGATCTGCGTAGGCAACCCGTGAAGACGAAAAATGTGTACAAAAAATTGTTTAGCCAACTGAGGCGCTGAAGGAAGACCAGGAAGAGGGATGAAATGTGCCATTTTGGAGAATCGATCAACGACCACCCAAATAACAGTGTTGCCACGGGAAGGGGGTAAATCAGTAATAAAATCCATACCAATCAGAGACCAAGGCTGTTCGGGGACAGGCAGGGGATGAAGAAAACCAGCGGGCTTCTGGCGAGGAGTCTTATCCCGGGCACAGATAGTGCAGGCTCGCACAAAGTCCACAACATCCGTCTCCAGAGTCGGCCACCAATAGAAGCGAGAGATGAGTTGCACAGATTTCTTGATGCCCACATGACCTGCGAGATGGGAGGAGTGACCCCATTTGAGGATTCCGAGGCGTTGGCGTGGAGAAACAAAGGTCTTTCCTGGAGGAGTTTGCCTGATGGAGGCTGGAGAAGTGGAAATCAGGCAGTCAGGAGGAATGATGTGTTGCGGAGAGAGTTCAACTTCCGAAGCATCCGAGGAACGAGAGAGAGCATCGGCCCTAATGTTCTTATCGGCAGGCCGAAAGTGAATTTCAAAATTAAATCGGGCAAAGAACAGAGACCACCGGGCCTGGCGAGGATTCAGCCGTTGGGCAGACTGGAGGTAGGAGAGGTTCTTGTGATCGGTGTAAATAATAACTGGAAATCTTGATCCTTCCAGCAGATGCCTCCATTCCTCAAGTGCTAATTTGATGGCTAGGAGCTCTCGATCCCCGATGGAGTAGTTCCTCTCCGCCGGAGAGAAGGTCCTAGAAAAAAAACCACAAGTGACAGCATGCCCGGAAGAATTTTTTTGTAGAAGAACAGCTCCAGCTCCCACTGAGGAGGCATCAACCTCCAATAGGAAGGGTTTGGAAGGGTCAGGTCTGGAGAGCACGGGAGCCGAAGAAAAGGCAGACATGAGCCGTTTAAAGGCGTCTTCCGCTTGAGGAGGCCAAGACTTGGGATCGGCATTTTTTTTGGTTAAAGCCACGATAGGAGCCACAACGGTAGAAAAATGTGGAATAAATTGCCTGTAATAATTGGCGAACCCCAAAAAGCGTTGGATAGCACGGAGTCCGGAGGGGCGTGGCCAATCTAAGACGGCAGAGAGTTTGTCTGGATCCATTTGTAGTCCCTGGCCAGAGACCAAGTATCCTAGGAAAGGAAGAGATTGGCATTCAAACAGACATTTCTCAATTTTGGCATAGAGTTGATTGTCACGAAGTCTCTGAAGAACCATACGGACATGCTGGCGGTGTTCTTCTAGATTGGCAGAAAAAATCAGGATATCGTCCAGATACACAACAACACAGGAGTACAAAAGATCACGAAAAATTTCATTAACAAAGTCTTGGAAGACGGCAGGGGCGTTGCACAGGCCAAAGGGCATGACCAGATACTCAAAGTGTCCATCTCTGGTGTTAAATGCCGTTTTCCATTCATCCCCCTCTCTGATACGGATGAGATTATAAGCACCTCTTAAGTCCAGTTTGGTAAAGATGTGGGCACCTTGGAGGCGATCAAAGAGTTCAGAGATGAGGGGTAGGGGGTAGCGGTTCTTAACCGTGATTTTATTAAGACCGCGGTAGTCAATGCAAGGACGTAGGGAGCCATCTTTTTTGGACACAAAGAAAAATCCGGCTCCGGCAGGAGAGGAGGATTTACGGATAAAGCCCTTTTTTAAATTTTCCTGGACGTATTCAGACATGGCAAGAGTCTCTGGGGCGGACAGAGGATAAATTCTGCCCCGGGGTGGAGTAGTGCCCGGGAGGAGGTCGATAGGACAATCATAAGGCCTGTGAGGAGGTAGAGTCTCAGCTTGTTTTTTGCAAAAAACATCCGCAAAGTCCATGTAGGCCTTAGGGAGACCGGTTACTGGAGGAACCACAGAGTCACGGTAAGGGTTACTGGGAACCGGTTTTAGACAGTCCTTGGAACAAGAGGGCCCCCAACTCTTGATCTCCCCAGTGGACCAATCCAGGGTTGGGGAATGAAGTTGAAGCCAGGGAAGTCCAAGGAGAATTTCAGAAGTGCAATTGGGGAGGACCAAAAGTTCAATCCTCTCGTGATGAGATCCGATGCACATGAGAAGGGGCTCCGTGCGGAAACGTATGGTACAGTCCAATCTTTCATTGTTTACACAATTGATGTAGAGGGGTCTGGCGAGACTGGTTACTGGGATGTTGAACCTGTTGACGAGAGAGGCCAAAATAAAATTTCCTGCAGATCCAGAGTCCAAGAAGGCCATAGTAGAGAAGGAGAAGGCTGAGGCAGACATCCGCACAGGCACCGTAAGACGTGGAGAAGCAGAGTAGACATCAAGGACTGTCTCACCTTTGTGCGGAGTCAGCGTACGTCTTTCCAGGCGGGGAGGACGGATAGGACAATCCCTCAGGAAGTGTTCGGTACTAGCACAGTACAGGCAGAGATTCTCCATGCGGCGTCGTGTCCTCTCTTGAGGTGTCAGGCGAGACCGGTCGACCTGCATAGCCTCCACGGCGGGAGGCACAGGAACGGATTGCAGGGGACCAGAGGAGAGAGGAGCCGAGGAGAAGAAACGCCTCGTGCGAACAGAGTCCATCTCCTGGCGGAGCTCCTGACGCCTTTCGGAAAAACGCATGTCAATGCGAGTGGCTAGGTGAATGAGTTCATGTAGATTAGCAGGGATTTCTCGTGCGGCCAGAACATCTTTAATGTTGCTGGATAGGCCTTTTTTAAAGGTCGCGCAGAGGGCCTCATTATTCCAGGATAATTCTGAAGCAAGAGTACGGAATTGTACGGCATACTCGCCAACGGAAGAATTACCCTGGACCAGGTTCAACAGGGCAGTCTCAGCAGAAGAGGCTCGGGCAGGTTCCTCAAAGACACTTCGGATTTCCGAGAAGAAGGAGTGTACAGAGGCAGTGACGGGGTCATTGCGGTCCCAGAGCGGTGTGGCCCAAGACAGGGCTTTTCCAGACAGAAGGCTGACTACGAAAGCCACCTTAGACCTTTCAGTGGGAAACTGGTCCGACATCATCTCCAAGTGCAGGGAACATTGGGAAAGAAAGCCACGGCAAAACTTAGAGTCCCCATCAAATTTATCCGGCAAGGATAGGCGTAGACCAGAAGCGGCCACTCGCTGCGGAGGAGGTGCAGGAGCTGGCGGAGGAGATGATTGCTGAAGCTGTGGTAGTAACTGCTGTAGCATAACGGTCAGTTGAGACAGCTGTTGGCCTTGTTGCGCTATCTGTTGTGACTGCTGGGCAACCACCGTGGTGAGGTCAGCGACAACTGGCAGAGGAATTTCAGCGGGATCCATGGCCGGATCTACTGTCACGATGCCGGCTGGCAGGTAGTGGATCCTCTGTGCCGGAGAGGGATTGGCGTGGACCGTGCTAGTGGATCGGTTCTAAGTCACTACTGGTTTTCACCAGAGCCCGCCGCAAAGCGGGATGGTCTTGCTGCGGCGGTAGTGACCAGGTCGTATCCACTAGCAACGGCTCAACCTCTCTGGCTGCTGAAGATAGGCGCGGTACAAGGGAGTAGACAGAAGCAAGGTCGGACGTAGCAGAAGGTCGGGGCAGGCAGCAAGGATCGTAGTCAGGGGCAACGGCAGGAGGTCTGGAACACAGGCTAGGAACACACAAGGAAACGCTTTCACTGGCACGATGGCAACAAGATCCGGCAAGGGAGTGCAGGGGAAGTGAGGTGATATAGGGAAGTGCACAGGTGAACACACTAATTGGAATCACTGCGCCAATCAGCGGCGCAGTGGCCCTTTAAATCGCAAAGACCCGGCGCGCGCGCGCCCTAGGGAGCGGGGCCGCGCGCGCCGGGACAGGACCGAGGGAGAGCGAGTCAGGTACGGGAGCCGGGGTGCGCATCGCGAGCGGGCGCTACCCGCATCGCGAATCGCATCCCGGCTGGAAGCGGAATCGCAGCGCCCCGGGTCAGTGGATCTGACCGGAGCGCTGCAGTGAGGAGAGTGTAGCGAGCGCTCCGGGGAGGAGCGGGGACCCGGAGCGCTCGGCGTAACAGCAGCAAGGCGGTAGCACGGTTGGCAATCAGCGTGGTGGTGGCAGTAGTGGAAATTCAGGAGCCAAACGTGCCAGGGGGAGACCACCTGCTTCGCGGCAAGCTACCATTCAGGGAGGTAGTGGAACAGGGGTTCCTGGAGACGGCGCCAATAGCAGGGAAATAGTGCGAACTGCGGGTGAAAAAATCAGCTACTCTGCGGTGTGGTTGTTCTTCATAAAGAATCCGGAGGACCTTAGCGTAGTCACATGCAAAATCTGTGGGCAGAAAGTGAAGCGTGGCCAGGGTCCCAATCTCGGCACCACGGCCCTGCGTCAACACATGATTCGCCACCATAAAGCGGCCTGGGATAACCGTGGCTCCGAGGTAGTGGTCCAGCCTGCCGCATCACCCAGTGGCCATCCACTCCCTCCGTCATCCAGCCAAGGCTCCACCACCTCAGCCGAAGGGAGCATTGTGTCAAACCATCCTTCTGTCGCTCCTGCTTCTTCTGCTCGTAGTCAGCCATTCCGCCAACAATCGATCGGCAAAGCCGTGTCCAAGAGACAACAGTATGCGCCCACTCATCCAATGGCGCAGAAGTTGAATGTGCTCCTGTCAAAGTTGCTAGTGTTGCAGTCCCTCCCTTTCCAACTGGTGTACTCTGCAGCTTTCAGGGAATTGATGGCTTGTGCCGAGCCGAGGTGGAGAGTCCCAAGCCGTCATTTCTTTGCAAAGAAGGCAGTACCAGCTCTGCATAAGTTTGTACAAGAGAAGGTGAGCCAGTCCTTGAGCCTGTCGGTGTGTTCAAAAGTGCACGGCAGCGCCGACGTGTGGAGCTGTAACTACGGGCAGGGACAATACATGTCTTTTACGGCCCACTGGGTAAATGTGGTTGCTACACAGCCACAACAGCAACTTGGACAGGTCACACCGCTTCCTCCTCCACGCTCTCGCTCCCAGACAGTTGGTCCTTTTACAGTGTGCGCCTCCTCCTCCTCCCCCGTGTCCTCGGCCTCCACTGCACATCCACATCTCGGTGGCCCTTCATCATACCACGTGTGTAGGGCACAGCGGTGTCAAGCCGTCCTTTACATGGTTTGCCTTGGCGAACGGAGTCACACAGGGGAGGAACTGCTGAAGTTCATTAGGGAAGAAATCCGAGTATGGCTTACTCCACGAAATCTGGAAATGGGAACCATGGTGACCGACAATAGGAAGAACATTGTGGCCGCGCTGTGACAAGGAAGTGTGAACCATTCGCCCTGCATGACACACGTGTTGAATCTGGTTGTCAAGAAGTTCATCAAGTCTTCACCCCATTTGCAAGACGTCCTGACAATGGCAAGGAAACTGTGCATGCACTTCAGCCACTCGTACACCGCCAAGAACACTTTGCTTGAGCTGCAGCGTCAGAACGGTATCCCACAACATAGTCTCATTTTTGACGTTGCCACACATTGGAATTCCACCCTCCATATGTTGGACAGACTATACGAACAAAGAAAAGCCATCACAGATTTTTTGATGATACAAGCAGACAGGAGTACTCCCCTGTGTAACTTCAATGTGAACGAGTGGCAGCTCATACGTGACACCTGCCGTTTGCTGAGGCCCTTTGAGGAAGCCACATTTTTTGTTAGTTGCTCGAATTACGCCATGAACGACGTAATTCCACTCCTACATTTCCTACAACAAATGATTGAAACGATGGCTGGTCACGGCAATGGAGATGTTGTGCCTACATCAGAAGGCTACATGAGTCCTGTTGGGGATGAACTGGAGGAGAATGATGAGGGGCAGAGCGGAGCACAGTTTACGGTGGATGAGATGGCCGGTGTTTCTGGTCATTGGACAGGAGAGGAGGAGCAGGAGCAGCCAGAGGAGCTGGAGGGTTATTACGAGGGAGGCGAGACAGAGGACGCAGACACACCGTGGCATTATGCAGTGGAGATGGAGGCAGGTAGTCCCAGCAAGTCACTGTCACAAATGACACGATGCATGCTGAGTTGTTTGCGTAGTGACCCCTGAATTGTCAAACTTCGTCAGCGCGATGACTTCTGGATCTCCACCTTATTAGACCCTTGCTACCGGCCCAGAATGGGGGCCTTTTTTACACCCACTGAGAGGGAGGACAAACTGACCTACTTCAGGGAGCTTCTACGTAGTCGGTTGGCCGATGCCTATCGGCCACTTGGTCCATCCACTTGCATGTCTGACTCGGGGGGCCCTCTGCGCTCACCTTCCACTGGCATGGCTGCTGGGGAGGGGAGGGGTGGCAGGAGCAGTACCAGCTCAATCAGCAGCAGCCTGAGTCTACAGTCGCTGATGAGTAGCTTCCTTCAGCCGCACAGTGAAGCTACTCATCAGCAGCAGGTGGACATGAAGCAGGACCTGAACCAGCGGAGTTTGCCCTGGAAAAGCTGTCCTGCCCAGCCAGTAGTGTGCCATCAGAGCGGGTGTTTAGTGCAGCCGGGGCCATAGTCACCCCAAGGCGAACTCGTCTGTCCACTAAAAATGTGGAGAGACTGACGTTTGTCAAGAAGAATCAGGGATGGATCAGCCAGGATTTCCAGCCACCAATGACAGATGGGTCTGAGTAGATTGACCATGCTCCTACAACAACATTTTCTCTATTGTGGTTGGTTATGAAACCCTCTGGGGCAGACCTGGGGATTGTACGGCCCGCTTGAAACATACGGCCCTTTGATTGGCTCTGACCGGCCAGCGCTGATTGGGGGACAACTTTGCTGCCCAATCTGGGGGACATCTATGCTGCCTAATCTGGGGGACATCTATGCTGCCTAATCTGGGTGACATCTATTCTGCCTAATCTGGGGGACATCTATTTTGCCTAATCTGGGGGACATCTATGCTGCCTAATCTGGGGGACAAGTATGCTCCTAATCTGGGGGACATCTATGCTGCCTACTCTGGGGGACAAGTATGCTCCTAATCTGGGGGACATCTATGCTGCCTAATCTGGGGGACAACTATGCTCCTAATCTGGGTGACATCTATGCTGCCTAATCCGGGTGACATCTATTCTGCCTAATCTGGGGGACAAGTATGCTCCTAATCTGGGGGACAAGTATGGTCCTAATCTGGGGGACATCTATGCTGCCTAATCTGGGGGGACATCTATGCTGCCTAATCTGGGTGACATCAATGCTGCCTAATCTGGGGGACATCTATGCTGCCTAATCTGGGGGACAAGTATGCTCCTAATCTGAGGGACATCTATGCTGCCTAATCTGGGGGACAAGTATGCTCCTAATCTTGGGGACATCTATGCTGCCTAATCTGGGGAACATCTATGCTGCCTACTCTGGGGAACATCTATGCTGCCTAATCTGGGTGACATCTATGCTGCCGAATCTGGGTGACATCTATGCTGCCTAATCTGGAGGACATCTATGCTGCCTAATCTGGGGGACATCTATGCTGCCTAATCTGGGGGACAAGTATGCTCCTAATATGGGGGACATCTATGCTGCCCAATCTGGGTGACATCTATGCTGCCTACTCTGGGGGACACATATGCTCCTAATCTGGGGGACATCTATGCTGCCTAATCTGGAAGACAACTATGGTCCTAATGGGGGGGACATCTATGCTGCCTACTCTGGGGGACATCTATGCTGCCTAATCTGGGTGACATCTATGCTGCCTAATCTGGGTGACATCTATGCTGCCTAATCTGGGGGACAACTATGCTCCTAATCTGGGGGACATCTATGCTGCCTACTCTGGGGGACAAGTATGCTCCTAATCTGGGGGAGATCTATGCTGCCTAATCTGGGTGACATCTATGTTGCCTAATCTGGGTGACGTCTATGCTCTGGGAGACAAGTATGCTCCTAATCTGGGGGACATCTATGCTGCCTAATCTGGGGGACAAGTATGCTGCCTACTCTGGGGGACAAGTATGCTGCCTAATCTGGGGGACATCTTGCTGCCTAAATTGGGGGACAACTATGCTCCTAATATGGGGAAAACTGAAGCTTCTGGCCTTGGGCCTATAATTTTTTGAAGTTTAGCAGTAGCTAAATACATGCTTAATGCAAATGTCAGCGTTGATCTTTAAATGTAATAGGTTATGAAACCCTCTTGGGTACTGCGAATGACTGCTCCAGACTCATTCTGTGTCTTTCACAAACTACTTGCCTCCCTGGTGCCTCAGGCCTTGGGCCTATCATTTTTTGAAGTTTAGCAGTAGCTAAATACATGCTTAATGCAAATATAAACATTGATCTTTAAATGTAAGGGGTTATGAAAACCTCTTGGGTACTGCGTATGCATGATCCAGACTCATTCTGTGTCTTTCAGGAACTACTTGCCTCCCTGGTGCCTCTGGCCTTGGGCCTTACATTTTTGGATGTTTAGCAGTAGCTAAATACATGCTTAATGCAAATTTCAACAATGATCTTTAAATTCTCGGCGCTCTGCCAGGGCCTTCTCCTACCCCGCCTGAGCCGATCCGAGGATCTCACTAACCAACTCACTAACTAATCCAATCCCTTATAGCGACGGGCGGTGTGTACAAAGGGCAGGGACTTAGTAAACGCCGGCTTATGACCCTCACTTACTGGTAATTCCTCGTTTTAAGATTAAATAATTGCAATCACAGATCCCTATCACGAACTGGTTTCAGCATGCAACACGCACCTGTCCTTGAAAGATAGAGAGACGCTAATCCGTTCAGTGGAGCGCTAGTGCGGCCCACGACATCTGAGGCCATAACACACCTGTTATTGCTCGATCTCGCAATTGATCAGGCAAGGTAAGGGGTTATTAAAGCCTCTTGGGTACTGCTGAGGCCTACTCCTGACTGCTCCTGGTGTAATGTATGGGGTAATTATACACTCTTGGGTAGTGCTGAGGCCTACTCCTGACTGCTCCTGGTGCAATGTATGGGGTAATTATACACTCTTGGGTAGTGCTGAGGCCTACTCCTGACTGCTCCTGGTGTAATGTATGGGGTAATTAAACACTCTTGGGTAGTGCTGAGGCCTACTCCTGACTGCTCCTGGTGTAATGTATGGGGTAATTAAACACTCTTGGGTAGTGCTGAGGCCTACTCCTGACTGCTCCTGGTGTAATGTATGGGGTAATTAAACACTCTTGGGTAGTGCTGAGACCTACTCCTGACTGCTCCTGGTGTAATGTATGGGGTAATTAAACACTCTTGGGTAGTGCTGAGGCCTACTCCTGACTGCTCCTGGTGCAATGTATGGGGTAATTATACACTCTTGGGTAGTGCTGAGGCCTACTCCTGACTGCTCCTGGTGTAATGTATGGGGTAATTAAACACTCTTGGGTAGTGCTGAGGCCTACTCCTGACTGCTCCTGGTGCAATGTATGGGGTAATTAAACACTCTTGGGTAGTGCTGAGGCCTACTCCTGACTGCTCCTGGTGCAATGTATGGGGTAATTAAACACTCTTGGGTAGTGCTGAGGCCTCCTCCTGACTGCTCCTGGTGTAATGTATGGGGTAATTATACACTCTTGGGTACTGCTGAGGCCTACTCCTGACTGCTCCTGGTGTAATGTATGGGGTAATTAAACACTCTTGGGTAGTGCTGAGGCCTACTCCTGACTGCTCCTGGTGTAATGTATGGGGTAATTAAACACTCTTGGGTACTGCTGAGGCCTCCTCCTGACTGCTCCTGGTGTAATGTATGGGGTAATTATACACTCTTGGGTAGTGCTGAGGCCTACTCCTGACTGCTCCTGGTGTAATGTATGGGGTAATTAAACACTCTTGGGTAGTGCTGAGGCCTACTCCTGACTGCTCCTGGTGTAATGTATGGGGTAATTAAACACTCTTGGGTACTGCTGAGGCCTACTCCTGACTGCTCCTGGTGTAATGTATGGGGTAATTAAACACTCTTGGGTACTGCTGAGGCCTACTCCTGACTGCTCCTGGTGCAATGTATGGGGTAATTAAACACTCTTGGGTACTGCTGAGGCCTACTCCTGACTGCTCCTGGTGTAATGTATGGGGTAATTATACACTCTTGGGTAGTGCTGAGGCCTACTCCTGACTGCTCCTGGTGTAATGTATGGGGTAATTAAACACTCTTGGGTAGTGCTGAGGCCTACTCCTGACTGCTCCTTGTGTAATGTATGGGGTAATTATACACTCTTGGGTAGTGCTGAGGCCTACTCCTGACTGCTCCTGGTGTAATGTATGGGGTAATTAAACACTCTTGGGTAGTGCTGAGGCCTACTCCTGACTGCTCCTGGTGTAATGTATGGGGTAATTAAACACTCTTGGGTAGTGCTGAGGCCTACTCCTGACTGCTCCTGGTGCAATGTATGGGGTAATTAAACACTCTTGGGTACTGCTGAGGCCTACTCCTGACTGCTTCTGGTGCAATGTATGGGGTAATTAAACACTCTTGGGTAGTGCTGAGGCCTACTCCTGACTGCTCCTGGTGTAATGTATGGGGTAATTAAACACTCTTGGGTACTGCTGAGGCCTACTCCTGACTGCTCCTGGTGCAATGTATGGGGTAATTATACACTCTTGGGTAGTGCTGAGGCCTACTCCTGACTGCTCCTGGTGTAATGTATGGGGTAATTAAACACTCTTGGGTAGTGCTGAGGCCTACTCCTGACTGCTCCTGGTGTAATGTATGGGGTAATTAAACACTCTTGGGTAGTGCTGAGGCCTACTCCTGACTGCTCCTGGTGTAATGTATGGGGTAATTAAACACTCTTGGGTAGTGCTGAGGCCTACTCCTGACTGCTCCTGGTGTAATGTATGGGGTAATTATACACTCTTGGGTAGTGCTGAGGCCTACTCCTGACTGCTCCTGGTGTAATGTATGGGGTAATTAAACACTCTTGGGTAGTGCTGAGGCCTACTCCTGACTGCTCCTGGTGTAATGTATGAGGTAATTAAACACTCTTGGGTACTGCTGAGGCCTACTCCTGACTGCTCCTGGTGTAATGTATGGGGTAATTAAACACTCTTGGGTACTGCTGAGGCCTACTCCTGACTGCTCCTGGTGCAATGTATGGGGTAATTATACACTCTTGGGTAGTGCTGAGGCCTACTCCTGACTGCTCCTGGTGTAATGTATGGGGTAATTAAACACTCTTGGGTACTGCTGAGGCCTACTCCTGACTGCTCCTGGTGCAATGTATGGGGTAATTAAACACTCTTGGGTAGTGCTGAGGCCTACTCCTGACTGCTCCTGGTGCAATGTATGGGGTAATTAAACACTCTTGGGTAGTGCTGAGGCCTACTCCTGACTGCTCCTGGTGTAATGTATGGGGTAATTATACACTCTTGGGTACTGCTGAGGCATACTCCTGACTGCTCCTGGTGCAATGTATGGGGTAATTATACACTCTTGGGTAGTGCTGAGGCCTACTCCTGACTGCTCCTGGTGTAATGTATGGGGTAATTAAACACTCTTGGGTACTGCTGAGGCCTACTCCTGACTGCTCCTGGTGTAATGTATGGGGTAATTAAACACTCTTGGGTAGTGCTGAGGCCTACTCCTGACTGCTCCTGGTGTAATGTATGGGGTAATTAAACACTCTTGGGTACTGCTGAGGCCTACTCCTGACTGCTCCTGGTGCAATGTATGGGGTAATTAAACACTCTTGGGTACTGCTGAGGCCTACTCCTGACTGCTCCTGGTGCAATGTATGGGGTAATTATACACTCTTGGGTAGTGCTGAGGCCTACTCCTGACTGCTCCTGGTGTAATGTATGGGGTAATTATACACTCTTGGGTACTGCTGAGGCCTACTCCTGACTGCTCCTGGTGTAATGTATGGGGTAATTATACACTCTTGGGTAGTGCTGAGGCCTACTCCTGACTGCTCCTGGTGTAATGTATGGGGTAATTATACACTCTTGGGTAGTGCTGAGGCCTACTCCTGACTGCTCCTGGTGTAATGTATGGGGTAATTATACACTCTTGGGTAGTGCTGAGGCCTACTCCTGACTGCTCCTGGTGTAATGTATGGGGTAATTAAACACTCTTGGGTAGTGCTGAGGCCTACTCCTGACTGCTCCTGGTGTAATGTATGGGGTAATTAAACACTCTTGGGTAGTGCTGAGGCCTACTCCTGACTGCTCCTGGTGTAATGTATGGGGTAATTAAACACTCTTGGGTAGTGCTGAGGCCTACTCCTGACTGCTCCTGGTGTAATGTATGGGGTAATTAAACACTCTTGGGTAGTGCTGAGGCCTACTCCTGACTGCTCCTGGTGTAATGTATGGGGTAATTAAACACTCTTGGGTAGTGCTGAGGCCTACTCCTGACTGCTCCTGGTGTAATGTATGGGGTAATTAAACACTCTTGGGCAGTGCTGAGGCCTACTCCTGACTGCTCCTGGTGTAATGTATGGGGTAATTATACACTCTTGGGTAGTGCTGAGGCCTACCCCTGACTGCTCCTGGTGTAATGTATGGGGTAATTATACACTCTTGGGTAGTGCTGAGGCCTACTCCTGACTGCTCCTGGTGTAATGTATGGGGTAATTAAACACTCTTGGGTACTGCTGAGGCCTACTCCTGACTGCTCCTGGTGTAATGTATGGGGTAATTATACACTCTTGGGTAGTGCTGAGGCCTACTCCTGACTGCTCCTGGTGTAATGTATGGGGTAATTATACACTCTTGAGTGCTGCTGAGGCCTACTCCTGACTGCTCCTGGTGTAATGTATGGGGTAATTATACACTCTTGGGTAGTGCTGAGGCCTACTCCTGACTGCTCCTGGTGTAATGTATGGGGTAATTAAACACTCTTGGGTAGTGCTGAGGCCTACTCCTGACTGCTCCTGGTGTAATGTATGGGGTAATTAAACACTCTTGGGTAGTGCTGAGGCCTACTCCTGACTGCTCCTGGTGCAATGTATGGGGTAATTAAACACTCTTGGGTACTGCTGAGGCCTACTCCTGACTGCTTCTGGTGCAATGTATGGGGTAATTAAACACTCTTGGGTAGTGCTGAGGCCTACTCCTGACTGCTCCTGGTGTAATGTATGGGGTAATTAAACACTCTTGGGTACTGCTGAGGCCTACTCCTGACTGCTCCTGGTGCAATGTATGGGGTAATTATACACTCTTGGGTAGTGCTGAGGCCTACTCCTGACTGCTCCTGGTGTAATGTATGGGGTAATTAAACACTCTTGGGTAGTGCTGAGGCCTACTCCTGACTGCTCCTGGTGTAATGTATGGGGTAATTATACACTCTTGGGTAGTGCTGAGGCCTACTCCTGACTGCTCCTGGTGTAATGTACGGGGTAATTAAACACTCTTGGGTAGTGCTGAGGCCTACTCCTGACTGCTCCTGGTGTAATGTATGGGGTAATTAAACACTCTTGGGTAGTGCTGAGGCCTACTCCTGACTGCTCCTGGTGTAATGTATGGGGTAATTATACACTCTTGGGTAGTGCTGAGGCCTACTCCTGACTGCTCCTGGTGCAATGTATGGGGTAATTAAACACTCTTGGGTAGTGCTGAGGCCTACTCCTGACTGCTCCTGGTGTAATGTATGGGGTAATTATACACTCTTGGGTAGTGCTGAGGCCTACTCCTGACTGCTCCTGGTGTAATGTATGGGGTAATTATACACTCTTGGGTAGTGCTGAGGCCTACTCCTGACTGCTCCTGGTGTAATGTATGGGGTAATTATACACTCTTGGGTAGTGCTGAGGCCTACTCCTGACTGCTCCTGGTGTAATGTATGGGGTAATTATACACTCTTGGGTAGTGCTGAGGCCTACTCCTGACTGCTCCTGGTGTAATGTATGGGGTAATTAAACACTCTTGGGTACTGCTGAGGCCTACTCCTGACTGCTCCTGGTGTAATGTATGGGGTAATTAAATACTCTTGGGTAGTGCTGAGGCCTACTCCTGACTGCTCCTGGTGTAATGTATGGGGTAATTAAACACTCTTGGGTAGTGCTGAGGCCTACTCCTGACTGCTCCTGGTGTAATGTATGGGGTAATTAAACACTCTTGGGTAGTGCTGAGGCCTACTCCTGACTGCACCTGGTGTAATGTATGGGGTAATTAAACACTCTTGGGTACTGCTGAGGCCTACTCCTGACTGCTCCTGGTGTAATGTATGAGGTAATTAAACACTCTTGGGTACTGCTGAGGCCTACTCCTGACTGCTCCTGGTGTAATGTATGGGGTAATTAAACCCTCTTGGGTAGTGCTGAGGCCTACTCCTGACTGCTCCTGGTGTAATGTATGGGGTAATTAAACATTCTTGGGTACTGCTGAGGCCTACTCCTGACTGCTCCTGGTGTAATGTATGGGGTAATTATACACTCTTGGGTAGTGCTGAGGCCTACTCCTGACTGCTCCTGGTGTAATGTATGGGGTAATTAAACACTCTTGGGTAGTGCTGAGGCCTACTCCTGACTGCTCCTGGTGTAATGTATGGGGTAATTAAACACTCTTGGGTAGTGCTGAGGCCTACTCCTGACTGCTCCTGGTGTAATGTATGGGGTAATTAAACACTCTTGGGTACTGCTGAGGCCTACTCCTGACTGCTCCTGGTGTAATGTATGGGGTAATTAAACACTCTTGGGTAGTGCTGAGGCCTACTCCTGACTGCTCCTGGTGTAATGTATGGGGTAATTATACACTCTTGGGTAGTGCTGAGGCCTACTCCTGACTGCTCCTGGTGTAATGTATGGGGTAATTAAACACTCTTGGGTAGTGCTGAGGCCTACTCCTGACTGCTCCTGGTGTAATGTATGAGGTAATTAAACACTCTTGGGTACTGCTGAGGCCTACTCCTGACTGCTCCTGGTGTAATGTATGGGGTAATTAAACACTCTTGGGTAGTGCTGAAGCCTACTCCTGACTGCTCCTGGTGTAATGTATGGGGTAATTATACACTCTTGGGTAGTGCTGAGGCCTACTCCTGACTGCTCCTGGTGTAATGTATGGGGTAATTAAACACTCTTGGGTAGTGCTGAGGCCTACTCCTGACTGCTCCTGGTGTAATGTATGGGGTAATTAAACACTCTTGGGTAGTGCTGAGGCCTACTCCTGACTGCTCCTGGTGTAATGTATGGGGTAATTAAACACTCTTGGGTAGTGCTGAGGCCTACTCCTGACTGCTCCTGGTGTAATGTATGGGGTAATTATACACTCTTGGGTAGTGCTGAGGCCTACTCCTGACTGCTCCTGGTGTAATGTATGGGGTAATTAAACACTCTTGGGTAGTGCTGAGGCCTACTCCTGACTGCTCCTGGTGTAATGTATGGGGTAATTAAACACACTTGGGTAGTGCTGAGGCCTACTCCTGACTGCTCCTGGTGCAATGTATGGGGTAATTAAACACTCTTGGGTAGTGCTGAGGCCTACTCCTGACTGCTCCTGGTGTAATGTATGGGGTAATTATACACTCTTGGGTAGTGCTGAGGCCTACTCCTGACTGCTCCTGGTGTAATGTATGGGGTAATTATACACTCTTGGGTAGTGCTGAGGCCTACTCCTGACTGCTCCTGGTGTAATGTATGGGGTAATTATACACTCTTGGGTAGTGCTGAGGCCTACTCCTGACTGCTCCTGGTGTAATGTATGGGGTAATTATACACTCTTGGGTAGTGCTGAGGCCTACTCCTGACTGCTCCTGGTGTAATGTATGGGGTAATTAAACACTCTTGGGTACTGCTGAGGCCTACTCCTGACTGCTCCTGGTGTAATGTATGGGGTAATTAAATACTCTTGGGTAGTGCTGAGGCCTACTCCTGACTGCTCCTGGTGTAATGTATGGGGTAATTAAACACTCTTGGGTAGTGCTGAGGCCTACTCCTGACTGCTCCTGGTGTAATGTATGGGGTAATTAAACACTCTTGGGTAGTGCTGAGGCCTACTCCTGACTGCACCTGGTGTAATGTATGGGGTAATTAAACACTCTTGGGTACTGCTGAGGCCTACTCCTGACTGCTCCTGGTGTAATGTATGAGGTAATTAAACACTCTTGGGTACTGCTGAGGCCTACTCCTGACTGCTCCTGGTGTAATGTATGGGGTAATTAAACCCTCTTGGGTAGTGCTGAGGCCTACTCCTGACTGCTCCTGGTGTAATGTATGGGGTAATTAAACATTCTTGGGTACTGCTGAGGCCTACTCCTGACTGCTCCTGGTGTAATGTATGGGGTAATTATACACTCTTGGGTAGTGCTGAGGCCTACTCCTGACTGCTCCTGGTGTAATGTATGGGGTAATTAAACACTCTTGGGTAGTGCTGAGGCCTACTCCTGACTGCTCCTGGTGTAATGTATGGGGTAATTAAACACTCTTGGGTAGTGCTGAGGCCTACTCCTGACTGCTCCTGGTGTAATGTATGGGGTAATTAAACACTCTTGGGTACTGCTGAGGCCTACTCCTGACTGCTCCTGGTGTAATGTATGGGGTAATTAAACACTCTTGGGTAGTGCTGAAGCCTACTCCTGACTGCTCCTGGTGTAATGTATGGGGTAATTATACACTCTTGGGTAGTGCTGAGGCCTACTCCTGACTGCTCCTGGTGTAATGTATGGGGTAATTAAACACTCTTGGGTAGTGCTGAGGCCTACTCCTGACTGCACCTGGTGTAATGTATGGGGTAATTACACACTCTTGGGTACTGCTGAGGCCTACTCCTGACTGCTCCTGGTGTAATGTATGGGGTAATTATACACTCTTGGGTAGTGCTGAGGCCTACTCCTGACTGCTCCTGGTGTAATGTATGGGGTAATTAAACACTCTTGGTTACTGCTGAGGCCTACTCCTGACTGCTCCTGGTGTAATGTATGGGGTAATTATACACTCTTGGGTAGTGCTGAGGCCTACTCCTGACTGCTCCTGGTGCAATGTATGGGGTAATTAAACACTCTTGGGTAGTGCTGAGGCCTACTCCTGACTGCTCCTGGTGTAATGTATGGGGTAATTAAACACTCTTGGGTAGTGCTGAGGCCTACTCCTGACTGCTCCTGGTGTAATGTATGGGGTAATTAAACACTCTTGGGTAGTGCTGAGGCCTACTCCTGACTGCTCCTGGTGTAATGTATGGGGTAATTAAACACTCTTGTGTAGTGCTGAGGCCTACTCCTGACTGCTCCTGGTGTAATGTATGGGGTAATTAAACACTCTTGGGTAGTGCTGAGGCCTACTCCTGACTGCTCCTGGTGTAATGTATGGGGTAATGAAACACTCTTGGGTAGTGCTGAGGCCTACTCCTGACTGCTCCTGGTGTAATGTATGGGGTAATTATACACTCTTGTGTAGTGCTGAGGCCTACTCCTGACTGCTCCTGGTGTAATGTATGGGGTAATTAAACACTCTTGGGTAGTGCTGAGACCTACTCCTGACTGCTCCTGGTGTAATGTATGGGGTAATTATACACTCTTGGGTAGTGCTGAGGCCTACTCCTGACTGCTCCTGGTGTAATGTATGGGGTAATTAAACACTCTTGGGTAGTGCTGAGGCCTACTCCTGACTGCTCCTGGTGTAATGTATGGGGTAATTAAACCCTCTTGGGTAGTGCTGAGGCCTACTCCTGACTGCTCCTGGTGTAATGTATGGGGTAATTAAACACTCTTGGGTAGTGCTGAGGCCTACTCCTGACTGTTCCTGGTGTAATGTATGGGGTAATTAAACACTCTTGGGTAGTGCTGAGGCCTACTCCTGACTGCTCCTGGTGTAATGTATGGGGTAATTATACACTCTTGGGTAGTGCTGAGGCCTACTCCTGACTGCTCCTGGTGTAATGTATGGGGTAATTAAACACTCTTGGGTACTGCTGAGGCCTACTCCTGACTGCTCCTGGTGCAATGTATGGGGTAATTAAACACTCTTGGGTAGTGCTGAGGCCTACTCCTGACTGCTCCTGGTGTAATGTATGGGGTAATTAAACACTCTTGTGTAGTGCTGAGGCCTACTCCTGACTGCCCCTGGTGTAATGTATGGGGTAATTAAACACTCTTGGGTACTGCTGAGGCCTACTCCTGACTGCTCCTGGTGTAATGTATGGGGTAATTAAACACTCTTGGGTAGGGCTGAGGCCTACTCCTGACTGCTCCTGGTGTAATGTATGGGGTAATTAAACACTCTTGGGTAGTGCTGAGGCCTACTCCTGACTGCTCCTGGTGTAATGTATGGGGTAATTAAACACTCTTGGGTAGTGTTTTTTTTTTATTTACTGATCATTTTATCAGTAATAAAATTGAATTTTCCAGAATGCTAATGGTTACACAACGGAACGCTTGTTGCGTGTGATTTTTTAATGAAAATAAATAAATAAATACGGACAGGGATCAACTCTGCTTCATCATTTTGGGTGAAAAAAGTCCTTTGGTGATCTGATCTTTTGGAGACAGATGCGCTTACACACATATTGAATTAGTTTTTGTAAAATAATGTCAAACATTGTGTGGTTTATTATTTTTGAGAAGAATGTCTTTGGGTGGTCCACCGTCCTGCATTATAGGGTCTTGTGAACTGTTGGATATGCGCTTGTTCTTACACAAAGGGATTTCTTTAAAAAATTTCTAAAATGTTGTTGTTTTTTGGAGGGGATTGTGAAGCCCTGGTGTGTACTGGTGCATCAGCCAACTCCAGGCTGTGTCCTTCAGGCAATATATGGGTTACTGATGCCGCAGAGGTGGGGTCTGGTTCTGGAAATTTCTAATTTTTGGATAGCGGGTGCTACCAATGAGAAATCTTTGTCAAAAATGTCATATATTGTGTTGTTTTTTTGGGGGTGGATTGTGAAGCCCTGGTGTGTACTCTTGCATCAGCCAACTCCAGGCTGGGTCATGCAGGCAATATATGGGTTACTGATGCTGCAGAGGTGGGGCCTGGTTCTGGAAGCCCTGGTGTGTAGTGTACTAGTGCATCAGCCAACTCCACGCTGTGCCATTCAGCCACTAAATGGTCTCCTCTTGCCACGCTATGTTCACGCTGTGTCATTCAGTCACTATATGGTCTCCTGACACTGATGCCACCACCAGGCTCTGTCATTGTGCTGCTGTGCGGCAGTGATTCTAAGAGCGATGCCGGTAATCTGCATGTTATTCTGAATAACAGTATTATTTCACTACCCCAGCACACTCCATATGCGTTTTACGACACAGCAAAGTGTTCTATACCCCTATAGAGGCTGTATGCAGGCTAGAAATAGCCTTTTTTAACATTGATTCGCCGCGCATAAATTCGTATCGAAACAGACTTTTCGGGAAAATTGTCAGTCTCTCCACATTTTTAGTGGACAGACGAGTTCGCCTTTGGGGTGACTATGGCCCCGGCCGCACTAAACACCCGCTCTGATGGCACACTACTGGCCGGGCAGGACAGCTTTTCCAGGGCAAACTCTGCTAGTTGCGGCCATAAATCAAGTTTGGCTGCCCAGAAGTCCAGCGGATCTTCAATGGTTGTTGGCATGGCCGTGTCAAGGTATGCCACCACCTGCTGGTTCAGGTCCTGCTCCATGTCTACCTGCTGCTGATGAGTTGCTTCACTATGCGGCTGAAGGAAGGTACTCATCAGCGACTGTAGACTCAGGCTGCTGCTGATGGAGCTGGTACTGCTTCTGCCACCCTTCCCCTCCCCAGCAGCCATGGCAGTGGAAGGTGAGCGCAGAGGGCCCCCCGATTCAGACCTGCAAGAAGATGGACGATGGCGCCGATAGGCATCGACCAACTGACTACATAGGATGTCTCTGTAGTAGGTCAGTTTTTCCTCCCTCTCAGTGGGTGTAAAAAAGGACCCTATTTTGTGGCGGTAGTGAGGGTCCAATAAGGTGTAGAGCCAGAAGTCATCCCGCTGACGAATGGTGACAAAATTCGGCTGTCACTAAGCAAGCAACTGAGCATGCTTCGTGCCATTTGTGTAAGTGACTCGGAGGGACTCCCTGCCTCCATCTCCACTGCATACTGCCACGGTGTGTCTGGGTCCCCTGTCTTGCCTTCCTCATAATCCTCCAGCTCCTCTGGCTGCTCCTGCTCCTCCTTTCCTGTCCGATGACTAGAAAAAACGCCCATTTCGCAAAACTTAAACTGTGCTCCACTCTGCCCCTCCCCCTCCTCCTCCTCTAGTTCAGCCCTCCACAGGGCTCATGTGGCTGTGAGATATAGGCGCCACATCTTCAGTGCCCTGAGCAGCCATCGTTTCCAACACTTGTAGGAAATGAAGCAATGGAATGAAGTCGTTTATACCATATTCCAGGTGACTTACAAATAATGTGGCTTCCTCAAAGAGCCTCAGCAAACGGCAGGTGTCACGTATGAGCTACCACTCGTTCACATTGAAGTTACACAGGGGAGTACTCCTATCTGCTTGGATCATCAAGAAATCGGTGATGGCTTTTCTCTGTTTGTACAGTGGGTCCAACATATGGAGGGTGGAATTCCGACGTGCGGAAACGTCACAAATCAGAATATACCATTCTGACGCTGCAGCTCAAGGAGGGTGTGCTTTGCAGTGTACGAGTGGCTGAAGTGCATGCACAGTTTCCTTCCCATTGTTAGGATGTCTTGCAAATGGGGGGAACACTTCAGGAACCGCTTCACAACCAGATTGAACACATGTGCAATCAGGGCGCATGGGTCACCATTCCTTGTCGCAGCGCAGACACGATGTTCTTCTTGTTGTCGTCACCATGGTTCCCATTTCCAGTTTTCGTGGAGTGAGCCAACTTGGGTGGGGCTTGTAGCCTCTCTCCCCCCTTCCATTGTATGTGTGCTTAGTCACGCTGGAGGGAACTGGGAGCAGGCTACATGTCGACCTAGTGCTGCTGTAATTGCCCACTGGCCCCTGGTTTTTGCTTATTACGCACAGGTAGGTTAGCGTTAGGTCCCGTGCCATCTGAGAAACCTTGGCGTTGGTGTGCGGGCTCTGGTGTGTCCTTAATATAAGGATACACTGGCGAATGTCTCAATTTTAACATCAGTGTTGAGGGATTAGCCAATGTCATTGTATACATCTACCACAGTAGGGACCTACATTTCTGTATTGTATTCTAATTGTTACACATCCACACCGTCTATCTGGTGTAGGATTCTATTGTGGCACTTGTAGTCCACTGCAGGCATCCTCCATTGTATGCATTTTTATGCTGGGGATCGCCCCTAGCAACGGACTACAAGGGCAGGATCTGCTCCCCCAGTATATATGCACAACTGCATTTGGGGTTGAGCACCTCCAGCCATTTGAGACCACGTTTTTTGTTGTTGAGTGAGCCATGCTCCAATTTCTTTATGAATGACTTTTAGCAGTTCCTTCCCTGTTTGACTCTTTTCACCATGGCAAACCATGTGAACCGCTGTTCCCTACACACATGGTAAGATGAAGGGCCACTGAGACTTGTCCGAGCAGTGGAGGCCGAGGACACCGTGGAGGATGAGGAGGTAGAGTCACACACTGTCACAGGACTAACGGGCTGAGAACGGGCTGGTACTGCTTTCTTTGCAGAGAAATGACGGCTTGGGACTCTCCACCTCGGCTCAGCACAAGCCATCAGTTCTCTAAAAGGTGCAGAGTCCATCACTTGAAAAGAGAGGGACTGCAACACCAGCAACTTGGACAGGAGCACATTCAACTTCTTCGCCGTTGGATGATTGGGCGCATACTGTTGTCTCTTAGACATCTCTTCGCTGATGGATTGCTGGTGGAATGACTGACTCGAAGGAACAGGAGCATCTGGACCAACAGACGATGGGAATGACACACAGCTCCCTTTGGCAGAGGAGGTGGAGCCTTGGCTGGATGAAACAGGGAGCGGCTGGCCACTGGGCGATGCAGCAGGCTGGACCACCACATCTGAGCCATGGTTCTCACAGGCAGCTTTATGGTGATGCTGCATATGTTGACACAGAGCTGTGGGGCCAACATTGGGACCCTGGCCATGCTTCACCTTGTGCCGACATATCTTGCATGTAGCTAGGTTAATATCCTCTGGATGCTTAATTAAAAACTGCCACACCGCTGTGTAGCTGATTTTCCCATCAATAGTCCGCACTGATTGACTGCTACTGCCGCCGTCTCCAGAAACGCCTTTTCCACTACCTCTCGGGAAGCGTGTTAACCAATCGATGACAGCAGATGGGTTGCTGGTGGAGACACGACCGCTGGCTGATAACGGGAGCTCAGGCCTCTCGCTGCAACTCCTGCTGCCACTCGCCCCTAGTCTGCTGCCAACTCTGCCTGTACTACATGAATTTAGGCCTCTGCCACTCCTCTGTGCATGTCTTGGCACTTCTCTGCCTGACATATTATACACCAGCTGAGTGCGTATCTGTTACACTTATGGGAGGAGGACAATACGCTCCACTACCCTTAAAACTGTATTAGACTACAGAAACAAGAGGGTAGCTTTGGCTAGCCTTTCACAGTAACTAAGCCCAAATTAGTTTAACAGGAGAATATATAAAGGACACCACGTAGGTGTATGTACAGTTTAAACTTAAGAGATCAGGACTATGCGCTCCACTACAAATTATATAAGCTACAAAAACAAGTGTTTACATATGGCTGGCCTTGCACAGTAAGTAGGCCAAAATTAGTTTGACAGAAAAAAAACAAAAAAAAAAACGACACCACTTATGAACGCACAGGTTACACCTATGAGAGGACCATACGCTCCACCACGCAACCTGTATTAGGCACTGTAATGAGGTGACTATGGCTTTTCATGCTCACCCTAACTGGCCCCTAACTTAGCTTTAGAGTTGTCGTACACCCAACTGCAGCAGTACAGAATTGCTGTGTAGTAGAGCCCAGTACAGTATTATTATGCACTAACAGCAGGTGACAATGGCTTTTAGTGCTCACCCTTACTGGCCCCTATAAGCTTTAGAGCTGTTGTACACCCCACTGCAGCAGTACAGAATCGCTGTGTATTACACCCAAAAGTGTTCTCTCTCTCTCCTCTCTCTCTCTCTCTCTCTCTCTCTCTCTCTCTCTCTCCTCTTTCTGTCTCTGTCTCTCTCTCTCATCTTTCTGTCTCTCCTCTCTCTCTCTCTCTCTCTCTCTCTCTGTCTCTCTTCTTTCTGTCTCTCTCTCCTCTTTCTGTCTCTGCAATGAAATGCTGGAATGGCTGTCCACAAGATGGCTGCCGATAATATAGGGCTGTGACCTCACAGGGCTGGCTGGCTGCTGATAGGTTGCATGCTGCATGTGATTCAAGGTCATCCCGCCGACCCGCCTTCCCAGAGTTCCTTGCCCCATGTCCTCACATGTATGTAAATGGGTCCGTCATTTTAGATGCCCTGAAGTCTGGACCGCACTAAATGGAGTTTAATGAAGTGATTTGTTTCATTGAATTGCGGCAATATTTGGATTCGCTGTGAATCCAATTTTTCCTGAAATTCGTAACAAATTCACATTCAGCAGATTTGATTCGCTCATCCCTACACATAGTATAAAGAGGAAATAAAGGAACAGTGACCTCCTAGAGTCCAGGGGGAACTTAACCTATAATATACATGGGGTGCTGTCTAGTGTCCAATACACACAATATGGCACGAAAGGAAGAAAGAACAAAATACAACCAACCAAATAATTCAAAACTACATCCATTTTATTGACAACACGAAAAGACACAAAGATTAATAAACGATAAAGAGACTGAAGGCGAACTACAACAACCAGAACGACACCGACCCTCACAGGACCCCAGGAAGAGAGTAATGGTGTATGAGATCAGCCCGCCCCGAATATAAATATACCTGGCAATATATACGTCAGTAAAAGCCAGGCAGTACACAAAGGGTAAAATAGATGCAGTATCACATACAAAAAAATATACGAGAGATAGAAAAGTAACAATCAGTCAACAAAAATATCACAAATCTAAAGCCCTCTGCTGGAATATGGGCCAGAAACGATAAATTATAGATAAAAAAAATTAATAAAAAATTGGCGGTGCAAGAAAGTATAAAGCTGAGTACTGCATGTATAAAGAAATGTATGTAAGTATAAAGTAATATATGTAAGTATAACGGAATATATGTAAGTATGAAGCTATTTATGTAAGCATGAAGCAATGTATGAAAGTATAAAGTAATATATATATATATAAAGCAATGTATGAAAGTATAAAGTAATATATATAAATATAAAGCAATGTATGAAAGTATAAAGTAATATATATATATATATATAAATATAAAGCAATGTATGTAAGTATAAAGTAATATATATAAATATAAAGCAATGTATGTAAGTATAAAGTAATATATATAAATATAAAGTAATGTATGTAAGTATAAAGTAATATATATAAATATAAAGCAATGTATGAAAGTATAAAGTAATATATATAAATATAAAGCAATGTATGAAAGTATAAAGTAATATATATATATATATATATATAAATATAAAGCAATGTATGTAAGTATAAAGTAATATATATAAATATAAAGCAATGTATGTAAGTATAAAGTAATATATATAAATATAAAGCAATGTATGAAAGTATAATGTATATAAGTATAAAGTAATGTATGTAAGTATAAACTAATGTATCTAAGTATAAAGGAATATATGTAAGTATGAAGTACAGTAATGTATATACAGTAAGTATAAAGCTACAGTCATGGCCGTAAATGTTGTCCCCCCTGAAATGTTCCTATAAAATGAAGTATTTCTCACAGGAAAGGATTGCAGTAACACAGGTTTATTCCCTCTGTATATATATAGATCTCCTCTCCTCTGTATATATATATATATATATATAGATCTCCTCTCCTCTGTATATATATATATATATATAGATCTCCTCTCCTCTGTATATATATATATAGATCTCCTCTCCTCTGTATATATATATATATATATTGCAGTAACACAGGTTTTGCTATACACATGTTTATTCCCTTTGTGTGTATATATATATATATAGATCTCCTCCCCTCTGTATATATATATATATATATATATATATATAGATCTCCTCTCCTCTGTATATATATATATATATAGATCTCCTCTCCTCTGTATATATATATATATATATATATAGATCTCCTCTCCTCTGTATATATATATAGATCTCCTCTCCTCTGTATATATATATATATATATATATATATAGATCTCCTCTCCTCTGTATATATATATATTGCAGTAACACAGGTTTTGCTATACACATGTTTATTCCCTTTGTGTATATATATATATATATAGATCTCCTCTCCTCTGTATATATATATAGATCTCCTCTCCTCTGTATATATATATATATATATATATATATATTGCAGTAACACAGGTTTTGCTATACACATGTTTATTCCCTTTGTGTGTATTGGAACTAAACCAAAAAAGGAGGAAAAAAAGCAAATTGGACATAATGTCACCAAACTCCAAAAATGGGCCGGACACAATTATTGGCACCTTAACTTAATATTTGGTTGCACCCTTTGGAAAAAATAAGTGGAATCAGTGTCTTCCTATAACCATCAATAAGCTTCTTACACCTCTCAGCCGGAATGTTGGAGCACTCTTCCTATAACCATTAATAAGCTTCTTACACCTCTCAGACGGAATGTTGGACCACTCTTCCTATAAGCATCAATAAGCTTCTTACACCTCTCAGCCGGAATGTTGGAGCACTCTTCCTATAAGCATCAATAAGCTCCTTACACCTTTCAGCCGGTATGTTGGACCACTCTTCCTATAACCATCAATAAGCTTCTTACACCTCTCAGCCGGAATGTTGGACCACTCTTCCTATAACCATCAATAAGCTTCTTACACCTCTCAGCCGGTATGTTGGACCACTCTTCCTATAACCATCAATAAGCTTCTTACACCTCTCAGCCGGTATGTTGGACCACTCTTCCTATAACCATCAATAAGCTTCTTACACCTCTCAGCCAGAATGTTGGACCACTCTTCCTATAACCATCAATAAGCTTCTTACACCTCTCAGCCGGAATGTTGGCCCACTCTTCCTATAACCATCAATAAGCTTCTTACACCTCTCAGCCGGAATGTTGGACCACTCTTCCTATAACCATCAATAAGCTTCTTACACCTCTCAGCCGGAATGTTGGAGCACTCTTCCTATAACCATCAATAAGCTTCTTACACCTCTCAGCTGGAATGTTGGACCACTCTTCCTATAACCATCAATAAGCTCCTTACACCTCTCAGCCGGAATGTTGGAGCACTCTTCCTTTACAAACTGCTCCCGGTCTCTTATTGGACGGCGCCTTTTCCCTACAGTAATTATAAGATCTCTCCACAGGTGATCAATGGGATTTAGATCTGGACTCATTGCTGACACTTCAGAACTCTCCAGCGCTTTGTTGTCATCCATTTCTGGGGCTTTTTGACGTATGTTAGGGGTCATTGTCCTGCTGGAAGACCCAAGATCTCGGACACAAACCCAGCTTTCTGACACTGGGCTGTACAGTGCCACCCAAAATCCATTGGTAATCCTCAGATTTCATGATGTCTTGTACACATTCAAGGCCCCCAGTGCCAGAGGCAGCAAAACAACCCAAAACATCACTGACCTCCCCCATATGTCACTGTAGGTACTGTGTTCTTTTCTTTGTAGGCCTCATTCCGTTTTCGGTAAACAGTAGAATGATTTGCTTTACCAAAAACCTCTATCTTGTCTCATGTGTCCACAAGACGTTTTCCCAGAAGGATTTTGGTTACTCAAGTTCATTTTGGTAAAATGTAGTTTCTTTTTTATGTCTCTGTGTTTTGCAGTGGGGTCCTCCTGGGTCTCCTCCATAGTGGGGTCCTCCTGGGTCTCCTCCATAGTGGGGTCCTCCTGGGTCTCCTCCATTGTGGGGTCCTCCTGGGTCTCCTCCATAGTTGGGTCCCCCTGGGTCTCCTCCATAGCGGGGTCCTCCTGGGTCTCCTCCATAGCGGGTTCCTCCTGGGTCTCCTCCATAGCGGGTTCCTCCTGGGTCTCCTCCATAGCGGGGTCCTCCTGGGTCTCCTCCATAGTGGGGTCCTCCTGGGTCTCTTCCATAGAGGGGTCCTCCTGGGTCTCTTCCATAGAAGGGTCCTCCTGGGTCTCTTCCATAGCGGGGTCCTCCTGGGTCTCCTCCATAGCGGGGTCCTCCTGGGTCTCCTCCATAGCGGGGTCCTCCTGGGTCTCCTCCATAGCGGGGTCCTCCTGGGTCTCCTCCATAGTGGGGTCCTCCTGGGTCTCCTCCATAGCAGGGTCCTCCTGGGTTTCCTCCATAGTGGGGTCCTCCTGGGTCTCCTCCATAGTGGGGTCCTCCTGGGTCTCCTCCATAGTGGGGTCCTCCTGGGTTTCTTCCATAGCGGGGTCCTCCTGGGTCTCCTCCATAGCGGGGTCCTCCTGGTTCTCCTCCATAGCGGGGTCCTCCTGGGTCTCCTCCATAGCGGGGTCCTCCTGGGTCTCCTCCATAGTGGGGTCCTCCTGGGTCTCCTCCATAGCAGGGTCCTCCTGGGTTTCCTCCATAGTGGGGTCCTCCTGGGTCTCCTCCATAGTGGGGTCCTCCTGGGTCTCCTCCATAGTGGGGTCCTCCTGGGTCTCCTCCATAGTGGGGTCCTCCTGGGTTTCCTCCATAGTGTTTCATTTCATATAAATGTGGACGGATAGTTCGCGCTGACACTGATGCTCCCTGAGCCTGCACGACAGCTTGAATATCTTTGGAACTTGTTTGGGGCTGCTTATCCACCATCCGGACTATCCTGTACTGACACCTTTCATCAGTTTTTCTCTTCCGTCCACGCCCAGGGAGATTATCTACAGCGCCATGGGGTGTAAACTTCTTGATAATGTTGCGCACTGTGGACAAAGACAAATCTAGATCTCTGGAGATGGACGTGTAACCTGGAGATTGTTGATATTTTTCCACAATTTTGGTTCCCAAGTCCTCAGACAGTTCTCTCCTCCTCTTTCTGTTCTCTTCTCCTCTTTCTGTTCTCTCCTCCTCTTTCTGTTCTCTCTCTTCTCCTCTTTCTGTTCTCTTCTCCTCTTTCTGTTCTCTCCTCCTCTTTCTGTTCTCTCCTCCTCTTTCTGTTCTCTTCTCCTCTTTCTGTTCTCTCCTCCTCTTTCTGTTCTCTCCTCCTCTTTCTGTTCTCTTCTCCTCTTTCTGTTCTCTCCTCCTCTTTCTGTTCTCTTCTCCTCTTTCT